>NC_067473.1:14534221-14835650 GCF_947179515.1 Apodemus sylvaticus | reverse complement strand
AGCACGTGAGTGAGGCTCCTTTGCTGAAACATTCTTATTGTTTTGATCATAACGCACATTTTATTTGAGCCCGGTACAAAGGACAGTTATATTGGGGTACTGTAATAGGAACTGAAAGCTCTCAGGAAGATGTAACCTTTGCATAAACACATGTTTTCAATTATTGTGAACAAATTTTTGAATTATTTATAAATCGTTCAAATAGCTTATCTAGAATGATCTAGAATGCTGTTTCTATTACCCTCAAATGGCTAGTATAATAATATCAATAAAACATCACCTCTGCAGTATGGAAACTATTTCCTTCCTTGCTCGTTTCAGTCCCCTCTCCCATTATCACCATTGTGCAGCAGAGCAAAGCCATGGTCCTCTAAGAGAGGAAGAAATACAGTTGAAGTCACACCTTAACTGGTGTCAGTTGTGACTAGTTCTCTACACTAGTATAAGAAAAAGGAAAACAACCCTGAAACTTTTTACCTTTGCTTTTATTATTGTAAAGTTTTGTTCAGTCTAGGTCAATGCAATGATACATGAGGAACTTAAATTTTGTAAAATTCTGAGTCTTTTGGTCATGTTTTCTGATTGGCAATCCATTTTAAGCAAAATAAAACAATTATTCTTCTATATAGAGAGTATAGCCCTGAGATTTGATTGATAATATCTTCAGTTTCTGCCTTTCCCTACATCTCTCATCCCTAGTATTCCATTGATTACATTCTTAAAAGCAGCAATGAGACTTATGAACAGTGGTAATGAAAACTTGAGACCCTGTTGAGTTAAAATAGTTGGATTCAAATATCTTTTCCATCCTTGTGCTTCTTTATATCTAAGAGCTTTATTACACTTTCTAGTCAAATAAATATTCCTATTGGAATTATCTGCACACAGTCATTGTCATCCCTTTGTAAACAAAATGTTTCTTGTTATGTTATTTGACTATGTAACGAGAACTTACCATTTGAGGATCTGGAATTCAAATTTTTGAAAACCTTTAAAGAAAAGTGTTGTATAGATCTTATTAAACCATTGAAAATACTCCACAGAAATAAAAGTGTTAAGCTTGGATTTTATGCTAGTTTTATGTAACAGAGAATTTTTTTTTCTGACAACAGAATTTTGCTGGGATCTTCAATGAGGTTGGTTGTATTTTGGAACACAGGAAATTGAAATCTCAGAATCTCCTATTATTTCTTTCTTCCAGGAGGTTCCGCAGGCAGGATGTTCGGCACGGCAACGCTGCCCAACAGTGCTTTGGACAGCAATTTGTTGGTAATTCTTAGAAAAATCAATTGTTATGACTTACCCAATATATTCAAAAGATAGACTGCACATTTCTTTAAATGAGTCATTTTCCTGAAACACGGTCACTGAATGTATCTGTTTTTCTCCCATATATTTAAAATCAGTGTATGGTATTATACAGAACTAGCAAAATTGACTCTAGATGCAACCACTAAAACAACCTGATATTAGAGATCAAGATTGAAGAACAATTAGACCAGAAAGCAGCATGCAGTGGCTGAGGGCAATGACTCTCAGGACTTACCTTTTTGTTGCCTACACTGTCCTGGGACTCACTCTGTGGATCAAGCTCATCTTGAACACAGACTACACCTGTCTCTGCTTCTATAAGCGCTGGGATTAAAGGCCTCTTCCACTACCACCCAGCTCAAATGTGTGCTTACTATGTAAGATGTGATCTATCACCTTTAGAACAAATGAAAACTGCCTCCTCTTCTGCTAGAGCAGAGTGATTTCAGAACTGATATTAGCTGTTCTCGGATTTATGCACAAATGAGAAAGTCAAAACAGGAAATATGGTTTTTGAGTCATGTCACAGTGGGTGACGCCGAGCTGTCTTATGTTCTTGGGCTCAATGAAAAGCAAGGGACATTGGGCGCCATCGCTGGGAGCCAATGGTGCTCATCCAACTTACAGAACTTGCAGGCCAGATTTTGGTTTTTGGTTTTTGGTTTTTGTATCCAAGCAGACTTGGGATTCAGTGCAGGAACTCCAGCTTCTAGGGCTATGCACAAGAAAAATTATGGGTGTAATCTTCGGAAGTTTAGAGGTCAGGTTTGAACGTGAGGGTGAAAATTCATAGGAAGTCGGATGATGCCTTGTTTTGACATCTGATATGCAAGCCTCTCCATGTCTTGTCAAGAAACATGTCACTGATTTCCTGTGGATTTCCTTTGAGCCTACTTTATCACTGTCCTCGCTGCCCCATATTTTAGAGCCAAGATGCCACATTCTAACCCACTTTATCATCTAATTAACCCTCTTAATCTCTATATTCTCAATAACTCACTTAATGACTGCATCGAAATTATCAGCCAGGAAGAGTTATTTACATTGCTGTATGACCTGAATAGAGTTTTTAAAATTAGCAATAAAGTTCCAGTCTCAAAGCTGAGGCTATTACCTTCCTGTTGTAGGAGATGCTTTGGATAGGACTGAAGAGAGGCTGGCTTACGGCATAGAGAGCAACAGTACTTTGTTGGAGTGCACCCCACGATCACTACAAGCCAAAGTCGTCTGGTTTGTACAGAAGGGACGCGACGCAAGAAAGGAAGAGGTAACTCCTAGCTATGTATTCTCACTTAGAGTCTTACCTAGAGCATGCAATTAGAAAACTAGTTTTCGATAATTAAAATGAAACCACGTTGAACTAAATATGTTTTACTATTTCTAGAATATAAAACACCCAAGCTTGGTGAAGTGAGTTTTAAATCCCAGAGCTGGAGTAGGGAAGGCAGGTTAATCTTGGGAGCTTAGGATCCAGCCCGGCTTCTTTCTGATCTCCAGATTAGTGCAAGTCCTGTCTCAAGAACACAGCCTGAAGGGTTACTAGGAAATGATACTATGTTTGTCTTCCAGCCTACGGATACAATCCTACTCATATGCTTCTCAACACACATACAAACCCAATTTTTAAAATGTAAATTTTCTTTTTCTTATAAGTGTTACTTATACACTCATAAAATTGTATAATATAGATGTAGATTTTATAAACATAGCATGTACATTTCAATTAGATTATTTCATATAAGTGTATGAATTGATATTTTAAATTGTGCACATTGATAGTTCCTATATTTTTTACTGAAAGTACTTATAGCTTCATGATAAATGTCATGGCAATGTGTTACGTTATATCTACCAAGGCAGCATCCCTGAGAAATAGCAAATCAAATTTATGAACATATAAAATAACAGTGCTGTCAATATTAATAAAGCTTGAAATCCATATGAGTCACTGACACAGGTTTCTAACCCACTGGGAGCAAAGACAAGCCTTACCACTCTCCACATTTTGAGTGGTTTGGGGGATTATTTTTCCGAGGTCACTTAAGGATTAGAGGCAGTGACTTCAGTACTTGGAGAGACAGGGGAAGAGGCAGACTTGTAGAATGGAATGGTCTGGAGATTGCTCTAAGAATGTGTAGGTGGCATGGGAAACCTGGCTGCATCCTGGGCATAAATCCTCAAGGAGGAGAGATGGCTGATGCTTATTGAGGATTTCAACTCTATTCACACAAGTGGAATTTCAAATTAGGAAGGAGGATGTTCATAGCGGTGGGGAGATCCTATTGAATACAGTGCAGATGGTCTTTGCTAAAAAGACGTTTTCAGGTTGAGTGATTGATGGGATTCCTATAGTCCTGCATTATGCCAGAGAAGAAACAGTAGTGCGTGTTTTATAGGTGATCGGGAGATATGACTATTACAGTCTTTTCCCTGACGATGAATATACAAAGTCTAAATTACAAAATCCACCCCCGAAGTATTTTTCTTTCTTTCTTTCTTTCTTTCTTTCTTTCTTTCTTTCTTTCTTTCTTTCTTTCTTTCTTTCTTTCTTTCTTCCTTCCTTCCTTCCTTCCTTCCTTCCTTCCTTCCTTCCTTCCTTCCTTCCTTCCTTCCTTCTTCTTTCTTTCTTTCTTTCTTTCTTTCTTTCTTTCTTTCTTTCTTTCTTTCTTTCTTTCTTTCTTTCTTTCTTTCTTTCCTTTTCTTTCTTTCCTTTTCTTTCTTTCTTTTCTTTTCTTTCTTTGTTTCTTTGTTTCTTTCTTTGTTTCTCTCTCTCTCTCTCTCTCTCTCTCTCTCTCTCTCTCTCTCGCTCTCTCTTTCTTTTTGGCTTTGGTAATACTAAAAACCTAACACCTTTAGTTTGTAGTTATATACTACATTTTTGAGGTGATGAAATTTACAAATTCTGGGGTTCCATGAATATTCATTAGATAAGAAGACTTGTACATGTCCAAGCCAGATGGAGACCTGGCATTGAAAGGGGAACAGAAGCACAGGTCCATACCTAATCAAGACGCTATTTGCAGTTGATAACTACTGGCAAAGGGAAGATCAGTTTTCTCCAATGCTGTCACTGGGTATCTCCCCCCCTCTCTCTAAAAGAAAGAAATTACACACACACACACACACACACACACACACACACACAGAGAGAGAGAGAGAGAGAGAGAGAGAGAGAGAGAGAGAGAGAGTTGGGTGAGTAGGTAGGTAGGGACATCCTGGGTGAGGGGAAAGCAGAAACACATGATTGAATTGTATTGTATGATAAAATATGTAAAAACAAACAATTAAGAGCTTCATCATGCTAAGGCTTAGAGATAATAATGAAAGTTTATCAGGAAAGAAAAGCTCTCCTTTCCATGGCAGAGTACCAACACACATATCGGTAACGCTAATGCTGCACACCACACGGAATTCAACTGTTTATTCATTGCCAATACATTTCCACTTTTCAAATGTGAGATGAAATGCTTTGTAAATTCCATCCTAACCCTTGGCAGGAGGGAACCTGGGAATAGTCCACAGTTCCTACAGTCAGAAGGCTCTGGAAGACAGAAGTAATTCTTTCATCAGTAGACTTCTTCACCTGGGGAGCTCTGGTTCTCATTTGGAACTCGGTGTAATCTGCCTCATTTGGAAGTCATTCTGACATGGTGCATCCATCAGTGTTCAACTCTGAGTTCCTTTTCCATCTTGCTGATTATGCCTACCTTCTTTCCAACTGCATGCTAATTTCTCTAACATACACAGCTACTGATATATAGAATTATGCATTTACTCTCTGCATGAAAATCATAGTGCAGATAATTGATTGTTTCAATAGACATAGCAAATATATGCATTTCATTATTCACCATTATAAAGCTATTATAAAACAAAACTGCTGAGTTCATCAGAGGCCAAATGTATAGAGTCTATACTGAAAGCATAATTACTTAGAAAGCAAGCCCTGAGTTTTATTTAATAAACCTTTACATTTATTATCATTTCTATGTCTCTTTTACTTGATTTTGGACATAGTGATTATATTGCCAAAAGTAGACCATAAGGAGGATGCTGAATTTTGCTTAGTCAAATTCTTAGCTCCTATGAGGTTGCTGTGTGCAATAACAATCAAAACTTATTCCTCTCTTCATAAACTTTGAAAAGATCATTAACTTCTCAGACCATAGGGTACAAACCCCTTTCTCCTACTGAATTGAAATCTTGGAATCTAGGAATTTTACCCCTTTGAAGTGTCTATAAATACCTGTTACACTGAATCTCATGTTATCTGTAAGTAAATATTGATATGGATAAAATATTTGAGCATGTTATTCTTTAAAAGTATACACTTGAGTTGCCATCCAACATCTAAAATGTCATTTGTGTGCCTTATAAACTCTGGGTACCAGCATTTCTCTCAAATATATATCTTATAGTTTTCTGTTTTCTCAAATACACCATGTGGAAGCAATCTCTAAGCATTTTATTAGATCTTTTAATATTAAAGTATGCCTTTCTAAGTATTTGATACAGGACATATTCCATTGTTAATTTTGTTTTTTAATAGTTACTGTAAGGATATTAAATATTCAGTTAATAAGATAAACATATTGGTTGCTATACTTAACATTGTGATATGCTAAGGAAAAGATCCTTAGAATACTTTTGACAGAAGAAGTTGTTGGCTATTGCAGACCTACTGAACATGGGTCTATGCTAGGTACCCTCCTTGTTGTTCCTGTATCTCTCAACTGAATAGTGGAGGTGATTATTCTCTTCTTACACTTACAGAAACTGAAGTTGAGAGGGTTATGGTTTACATATAATCAGTGACATACCCAATGTTTAAACTCAAGATTTCCTGACCCAGTGTTAGCTTATAGTCATTCGTTGTCTGAATATTGAGCACTGTATAGTCTATTACAACCATTCTAAAAACATGGTTTATAATCGAAGTAATTGAAACCCAGAATGTATAATAACTCACACTTAATAAAATAAACTCAGGACTAGCCCTTATTCTACTAAAATGTTCTTTCTACGAAATGACAAAATCTTCTGAAGTCAGAACATAAATAGAGTTTCAGATGCTCAGGGGTGAAGAGCAAGTGGGAAGCATCTCATAACAGTAATGCAGACATCTGACACCTGCCTGTGCAATCCCAACTAGCACTTCAGCAGGCTGTTTCGGCCTTGCTGACAAAGCTATTATTATTCACGTGTACTAAGAGCCCTTGCCATAATTTGACCTTTCCCACTCTAAGCTCTGATATCCAGAATCATTGTTAATAGTATATGAAACAATGGGTTTTCATCTTCCGTGTGGCTTCTGAGTCTTCTACTTGCTCTGTGTCTTTTGGTAAAAGAGGCTCCTGCATGTTCATGACCTGTTGTATCCTCTGAACTTGTGTGCTTTCCACTATACTAAGCATTTTATGTCCGTTAACACTTCTATTCTCTGCAGTGCTTTGGTGCTGAACCCTTGTAGGTAGAGAAACTGAAGCAAATAGAAATTGTAATTCTTACAGAATAGAATTCTGTAAGAGCACATGGGCTGTGAAGTTACTGTGTTTTGAGTATAGCCTGGTACAGGTTTAAGGGGGAATGGGGCAGAGAATGGGTCTACCTCCCTTTGCATAGCTTGGAAAATGACCAATTAAGAACTAAAGGGAGCTAAAACTATGAACAAAAAGAAAAAAACCATATATTTAAGAGCAAATTAGAAGACTGATTCCAAAAGAAATACAAAACAGGTAATGATTATAGTTATCATTCATTCAATGCTTCTTGTGTTCCTTGAGCTGTTCTGAGCATTGTACACACAGTAACTTACGTAAAACTTCCAACATTTCTCTGAAAAAGTATTATAATATACATTAAGGAAATGAAATTCAGTGTCTTTAGAGTAAACTGGTTTAAGTGATTAGAGAAAGAAATGTCAGACAGGGATATGGTAGAACCTTCAAGAAGATATTGGGTAGATATGGTAATCAGAAACGTCTTTTGCAAAATGCTGAAAACATTCAGTTTCTAGCAAGAAGAATGTAGTGGGATAGCTTTGGAAGAAGCCATCAAACAAGAGGATTATGGGCACATGCATCTGTGTTGAATGAGAAACAGTCTGTGCAGAGGGTTGTACCCAAGCTAAGATGAGGGGAAAGAGGAGCTGGGAGACAAGAAGAACCACGAGTTTTAGTTTGTTTCTTTTGAAATATGGGACTTGGCTCTGTTTGTAGTTGAAAGGAAGTAGCCAGGGGTGGGGGGGGTAGGATGTGCAGCTAGCTGGGAAGCAAGATAAAGAACATGTGTGAGAGAATCTAATCACAGAGAAAAAAGGAGAGCTGGATTCTAGAAGAAGCAAAGACCCAGATAGGGAGATGGCCCCACCATTAAAGGCAAAGCTCAGAAAGACAGGAAGCAAAGATGTCTCTTCCTCTGACCGGTGGGGAGGGCAGTGGCAATAGTTGAATTAAGTGGATAGTGTGATTTCATCCACAGATGAGGGGTAGATGCTCCAATGGCCGGCTGTCATTAATTAAATTTGGTAGGCACATATGTTTTTACATAGCATTTTCATTAAAGATAACAGAGCAAACTTTACATGAAGAGGATGTAAATTGTTATTTCTTATGGTTGCAAAAGAAAACCACTTATCAATTTATAAGGAAATTTAAATCATCACCTTTCCCTAGGATATTGATCCCTAATTCCTACAATTTTGCATACTTGAATGTATAAGGCTCACAAATAATTGCAAATTTTTAATCCTAACATTATTAAGGAAAAAAGTATTTCTTGTTAAAATATTTAGCTGTACAATTGAAATATCTTCTTTCCCTTGAAATGCATAAAAATTATATTCCAGAACTCAGTAAGTGATAGCTATTGTAGCATGCTTTATTTGTTAATATTTATATGCTTAATAATTTAAGAAAAGTGACAAGTGAGACTATGATTCACAAGGAACAAAGAATTTACTATTTAGCTCTTTATGAAAAACTGTTCTGACCCTAGATTTAAAGGTTGAGGAATGTTCTGATACACTGAAACCTTACTACTGGGGGCTTGAGAGATGGCTCAGTGGTTAAGAACACTGGCTGTTTGCTCTTCCAGAGGCCCTGAGTTCAATTCCCAGCAACCACATGGTGGCTCACAACCATTTGTAATAGTATCTGATGCTCTCTTCTGGTGTGTCTGAAGACAGCTACAGTATACTCATATAAATGAACTACATAAAATCTTTAAGAAAGAGAAACCTTACTATTTAGTAGCATTGTGAAAGATACCCCTGTATTTTGAAGAATACAACTTATTAGAAAGAACCAACTCCTCACTTTTTGGTGAGCATTAAAATGTCACTATATGAATTCTCACTAAAATGAAAACAAGAGTGTGAGTGTTTTTGAGATTCAATCTTCTGGACTTTACTCTTTAGTCATAAAATATACTAATGATAATGTAAGAAGACTGGGTTTCAATAGTGAGTTGAAATCCTGTCATAAATTTCTTGGGGTAAATTTAGGGGGCAATCTGAAGATGGAATACACTTGACTCCTATGATCAATGAAATCGTTTGTACAATCTCTTTTCTTAGTGAATAGAGAGGAATCATTGTCTCCCCATTGTATTGATCTCACCATTGTGAATATTTAATTTAAAAGGAATGCATGCATATTAGTACATTTTAAAATAATACTACTTTAATTTAGCATACTGTAAGCATTGCATCAATGTTAAATAATATACAAAGGTGCCTATTATGGAAATTACACAAAATGACATCAGCCCCATTTCTTGAATTGCAACTTATTCCCAAAATTGTCTTAACACCATTGCCAAGGCTACCATTTTTACCTCTGCATTTAGTCAGTCCAAAAAGCTGTACAAATTAATCAAAGTCACTTAAGTCTTGTGGAAAAATGCAATAGTCATGTTTAACCCAGTGATTAGTCACTCCTTCCACCTAACTTAAGCATTCTTGCTTCTGTCTTTTCCATATATAGTAAAGTTATATGTTTCAAAGTAGCAGAGCTACAGAGTAAGACTCCATGTTTCATACACCATCTTGGTTGCTACTTGACTCATTCTTCTGTCCTTCCTTGACCAAGGACAATCAATGTAAGAGATTAAAGGCAGCCATGCCTGTGCGTCTGTCTCTACACGCATGAGCAGAAAGCATGGGGTTAGGTTCTACATCAGCGTTCTTTGCTTTTCCTTGTTCTTACAACACAAAGTGCATGAACTATTTCCTCATTTGAAACATCTGATTTCTGAGTTCAAGGCCAACCTGGTTTGTCTACAGAGTGAGTTTCAGGACACCCAGGGCTATGCAGAGAAACCCTGTCTTGAAAACAAAACAAAACAAAAAGCTGCTTAGTAATTTTGATGTTTCTTTTAACCCATTCAAATGTTCTTTTAAAAAACACAAACATTCAGACCTAGGAACCAGCTTAGTTCATTTGTTTGCCAGAGCAAGTTATTGATTACACAGAAACCCTGGATTTACTTCTCTTTGTCTCTCTGGCCCTCATTCTTGTTTTTGATTCTTTTTTACTCCAGTTAGATAAATCAGTTCATGCTACTTAACTATTGACAAATTGCTATGATTTGCCTACAGCATTTCTCTTGTTTGCTTTTATAGTTCCTGGACCACCTTTCTCCACACTCCTACCATCTTCCCAAGGTGTCCATTGGAATGATTGACAGCAGTCCAATTCCATATTTGCATATTAGATAGGTACATAATATATTAGACATGGATGAGCTGTAAAAGTAACTCTGTTGTTGCACATGTCTTATTTCTTTTAAAACTCCTCACCTTGGTTTATAACACATCCTTGATTCAAGATATCACTTTCTTTCTGATGGAAATTGAACAACCTGAAAGTACATAATATCCATGACACTGACAGACCCAGTTATGAATCTGTCAGTACTGCTCATTTCTGTGTGTGTGTGTGTGTGTGTGTGCATGAGCATGCGAATATGTGTACTTTGTATAGTGTCCGATTTATATGTGTGAGTGAGGTGATGGTCAGAAGACAACGTGTAAGCCTGAGTTCTCTACTTCTTGGGTTACAGTTATCAAATGTAGGTCATCAATCTCACATAGCAAGAGATTTTATTCTATAAGCCATTTTGCACATCTTGAATGTTTTAAATATGGCTGTCACTCAAATTTAAATTCTCATTCATGGCGATTTTCAGTGTCTTCTGTCAGAAATAAAATTTTCTTTTTCCATATTTGTCCCCTGTGCAGTCCTAGGCTTCCACAAAGGAGACACAAAGCAGTTCACTGTCTAGTATGCAATGATCTCTGTCATACATGTTAGAGCATAATTCAGTAAAAGAAAATTTTTACTTTTATCTTATCAGATATATTTTTATACCATTGTTTATGTCAAATATAGGTTAGATAAATAAAACAATATGCTGTTGACCTTTATTTTTTTACAAAATTGATTTTGTTATTTGTTTATAATGTATTCTGTGTTAATCCAATTCAAGGCCCATATCTATCTCTTTCCATTGCAAGACATGGAACCAGGTAGCAGCACACACGGGAGCCACTGCTTCCTTCCAGATGTGCACAGATCCTGGTGCAGTTACTTTTTTATTTGATATAATGGCACATCCTGAATCAATCTTTATAGTAAAAAACTATTAAAATCATTTTTAGTAAGAAATTCTGTGTTTATATAGATTTCCCAGAAGAACATGAGATGGAATGATATATTATTTTGCCATCTTCTTGACCACAGAAATCTGGACTACAGACAGAGAAAAATCACAGCTGTGTGAAACCAATCCTGCAATCAAGATTTGATGTTGGGTGTGCCTAAGTTAGATAAAGTAGAAGGAGTAAGTCATGGAAGGAATACAAGTACAAATTTCTAAATCATATTTATTTTTAGGTATCCATTACCCATAGAAGGTACATGCAACTTTTAAGGCCATCTAACTTGCAGAGTGGATGCTGGGAGTTAGAATAGCACATATTCCTGGGATAAAATGTGAATTCACTGTAACCAGGAAGGGCAAACAAAATTATGTGACTAGCACCATTTCTGTTGTGCAAATCATCAGTGTAGAACATTTCCTATGGTAACTGTCGTGTTATTGTGACACAATCTGGGCTCTCTATGCCTACAATGTGGCGCTCCTCAAACTTGAACATGTAGTTATGAATGAAATATTCCTTTAATATTAGATATAAAATATTAAATAAAAACTTACCCCTAATTTCAGTAAACACATGTTTAGAGCTCATCTGTTCTCCATTAAGTACCTGATTAGGTGCAAGGCAATAATAGGCTGCACACTTTATATTTTCTCATGTATTATTCACTCTGACAGGAGACAGGAGGGACACAGAGGAAGATGATCACTGTAGGTGCTTGTGGGTGCATGTTTTTCCTAGTGAAGCCAGTGTCCTAGACCTTCCTTACATATGTGTGCTGAAGCTGTCTTTCCTGAGTCATGGGCTGTTACGGGAATCATCCTTTCTTCCTTGCTATTCGAATCACTATCAGGTAGTTCTATCAGGAAGTGTGGATGTTGGATCCACTTTCATGGACATACAGCACCACCTTGGGTTTTGCACCCAAGGGCAAATTGATGTTTTTGCTTACACTGCATTCCAAGCCCTGCACTTGTGATGTAATGACTCATGAAAAATAAGAGCACCCTTCCCTTCACGACCTTGCAACATGATTAGAGAGAAGAAAGTAGAATTGAAAGAGATGACTTAAAGAATATGTTAAATAACTCATGTGTTACAAACACCAGTGACGCTAAGTTGTAAAAAGACATGAAAGATCCTTGTGGACTGCAAGGGAGGTGTTATAAAACAAATGACATTTAAACCTAGGACAAACATTTTAAATGTGCTAGCTTTTACTGGAAAGGGATTCACTGAGGAAGAGAAAGAAGAAGACCAGAGTAGAAGATGAAAGAACATTGGGAAAACCTTACTCCTAAGAAATCACCTTGCTGGTGTATGAAACCGGCTCAGTGGGTACAGGTGCTTGTTGCCAAGGCTGAGTTTGCTCATGGCACCCACATAGTGGAAGGAGAGAATCCACTCTTACAACTTGTCCTCTCACTGTCACATGCATACCATGGCACATGTGCTGCTTGTGCCCATATGCACACACACAACAATACATACATACATGCATATATACATACATAATACACAAGCTGGAAACAAGGTGGCAGTATCAGGAATGAGAGCAGACAGAATTAGGGAAGGAAACATTTGCTTCTTTAAGTATTCTGGATGTCGCCATTACCTGCCCTCAAAAGTATAATGTCTGCTTGAACTGTGACACATCTTAAAGGGTTTATTAGATATTTTGAAGAATGAAGAAACATATGCATTTTTATTCTTGTAGCCTTAATTCATATATGATCTTTCTTCAGTGTTTGAAATAAGACATTTTAATATTGTTGAAAATTCTTACAAATAATACATTTAAAAGTCTTAAATTATATTATTATTATTAAAATTATTATTTAGTATTATGCTGTTTTTCATTGAAATAACTGTCTCCATAAGGCAATATGGAATAATAACTATAATTAGTGTGTGTGTGTGTGTGTGTGTGTAACTTTCTTGCTATTGCACTGTTTGTCATATAATAACTTCATATCCTAACACTTAATTCAAATGTTTCCAATACTTTTTCTGTATTGCACTACATAAGGATACTGTTTTCTCACTTCATTGGGACATATCGCTGACATAATGAACCCATCTTTGCTTTTCTTAGCATCGGGGAAACGTTTAAGTTTTGTAAGTGGTTCAAATTTTATGGTAAACACAAATGCTAACAGTGTGCTTCATCTTCCATATGATAAGAAATTCAGGTTCTGAGTTAGTATTGGCTTTGGGATAACAAGCACAGAAACCTAAAAGATACTTACGGAAAAGTCACTGACCTCAGAAATGATCAGTTCTACCCCCTGCTGTGGGAAACGCCTTGTCATGCTGATCACCTGAGCAAATTCTGTCTCCCTGCACAAGCAATGGGCAGTTGCAGTTCAGAGTCAAACAAAAGCTGTAAAGAAGTGGAGATCATTATTAGTTTGTCAGAAAAAAGGTGGAAGATGCCACAGAAAACCTCCATGACACATGTGCATGTAACATTTCATGTGCACTGGTAGAGAGGAGGTTAAAGGATTGCAAGGAAGGAGAGATGAGGTGTTACAGGACAAGGATGTATGGAGTTATATCAGTTTCTCAGGATGAGATGTCACCAGACATCGAAAATCCTCCAAGATGTGAAGAGAGTAGAAGTCCTACAGCACTACTAAGGTGGATCTGATAGAAAGAATGAAGAGACTGAAGATTTGGGGATGTCTGCTGTAAGACCAGGTCAGACAGATAAGTGTGGGATCTAACCCTGGCATAAAAAATCAATTAGAACAAAGCATGTTTTTCTGGGTCACCACTGAAGAAATGTTGATAAGAATTTGTTACATGTTGTCTGTAAGGATAGGCACAAAGATAGGTGATAGATAGATAGATCATAGATAAATAATGATAGATAGGTGATAGATAATGATAGATACATAGATACATAGATACATAGATACATAGATACATAGATACATAGATACATAGATATAAATATTCATTGATAGAATATGCGAGGCAAGGCCTGCAAAGATTATATAATTATCAGAACTGGGAATGTAGCAAATTGAGGGGGTAGTTGCATGGAAGATGAATGTATCATAGTTGCTAAAGGACAGTATAAATCTTAGTATTATTTAAATTACCATAAATACAATGGACTATCTATGTATAATGTGTGACATTTTAGGGAACCTGAATGAAACAAAGAAATACAAAGGTCACAAGTACATGCAAAAAAATGTTTTTGAGAGACTAGGAAATCTGAGGAAGAAACCAAGAACTAAGGAAAGGAATCAGGATAGGGTAACAGCATGTGTAACAAACTCACACACACACACTTATGATGGAAATACTTGATGAGAAAGGCACATCAGCCAACTCAAGGTCTTTAAACAGTGGAGGCTGCCTTTGAATTGACATCATCAAGGGTTCTGCAGACACAGATTGAAACAGAGATGGCTCACAGTTGAACTCAGGTGGTATTGAGGTCCGGCACAGAAGGAATAAGAAGAGAAAGCAAGACAAGACTCCCGAGAGCTCATTGGCTCTTTGTTGGATGCTAAGTATTTACTAATCTATTTTGTAGTAAAAAAAAATCTTCTAGATATTGAACATTTAATTTGATGTTAATTAAGAAATACCTTTCAAAAAGAAGTCAGTAGGCCCAGGCAGCGCTCAGAATATTCCCATCACTAGCTGTTATTACAACCATCTGTTCATATGCAGAGAAGATGTCTTTGGCTAGAAGAGAATAGGAATGAAGAGTATCTGGAGCTTCTTTCGTCTCAACTGTCTCACTCTTAAGCTTCTAATTTGTCCTACATGGCAGGAAAATTTACCAATCGGAGCCTCGCAAATTAAAATTTCCATATGTATGAAGGGAGGAGTTTCTCATTACAGCACCACACCATGTTGTCTTTACAGGAAAAACCTCGTTTTCAGTGACATGTCTTCTGCCATGTCACTCTGTCCAAGGCTGGGAAGAACTGAGTCTGGTAGTTGCTCAGTCAGGACCTTCTACTGGGCACAAATAATCATGATTTTGTAGTCTCTGCAGCTTGGCTTTGTCCCAAACATACGAGGGAGTTATTTGATTATCAAGCTTATCTTAAAACTTGCCCTGCCGGGTGGTGGTGACACATGCCTTTAATCCCAGCACTTGGGAGGCAGAGGCAGGTGGATTTCTGAGTTCGAGGCCAGCCTGGTCTACAGAGTGAGTTCCAAGACAGCCAGGGCTATAGAGAGAAACCCTGTCTCAAAAAACAAAACAAAACAAAACAAAACAAACAAACAAACAAAAACTTGCCCTAAGCTATAGGTTCCTTTCCAATGGAATTTGGATTTCATTTGCTTTCAAAAGTAATTAAAAAGGAAAGTCTTAACAAGGAAATCATGATGTTCGATGAAATATTTTTGTGGGTGGCTTATAAGAGGCAATCAATGAAAGAGTCCCATCATTTAAACAGCCCTGCAGAAGCATTCTGTCATGATGACAGCAAATGTAGAATCCCATGGAGGAACCTAGGAACTGCTATTGGCTCTGTCTGTTGAGACATATATGTATATGTATATGTGTATGTGTATGTGTATGTGTATTTGTATATGTATATGATGTATGGCAAATCTTCACTCCACTTTAATGTAGCCTGTTGTGCTGATACGATTGTTTTTCTCCCCTTTAATGAGATTTCATTAGGGAAAAAGGTCTCTCTCGATCATGCTCTTGCCTACTTAATGTATTGGTGGGAAATGACCTCACTATCATCAATAAATGTAGTTTCCAATTTAAATAAGTGCAGGGTTCATTTAATTACTTGGTACATTTGTAGACCACCATTATTGTATGGTGTGATCATGAAAGAGAAAGAATATGTAATGGGAAGGAAGCCAGGTTGATGCTTTCTGGACTATACGATACTCATTGCTATTTACTTATTTGTTCGTTTGATTCTGTTTTTCAGGTGAAGACCGATGACAGAGTTGTCAAGATGGACTTGGGCTTGCTCTTCCTCAGAGTACGCAAGTCAGATGCAGGGACCTATTTTTGCCAGACGGTAGAGCACAGTTTTGTCCATACTGTGCGTAAAATCACCTTGGAGGTGGTCGAAGAGCATAAAGTGGAAGGGATGTTTCTCAAGGACCACGAAGAGGAAAGACATCACAAGATGCCCTGCCCTCCCTTAACTGGTATGTCTCAGGGGACAAAACCCTGGTACAAGGAGTTCTTGCAGCTGATTGGCTACAGCAACTTCCAGAGAGTGGAAGAATACTGCGAAAAGGTGTGGTGTACAGATAAGAAGAGGAAAAAGCTTAAAATGTCTCCCTCCAAGTGGAAGTATGCCAACCCCCAGGAAAAGAGGCTTCGCTCCAAAGCTGAGCACTTCCGCCTGCCCAGGCACACGCTGCTCTCCTGAGGGCGCCCTCTGCCGGCTGCCGAGGAACCTAGGACGGAAACATTTTTTTAAAGGGGGGAAAAAAAAAGACTGAAAGCATGCAAAGTCTTTCCATTACTTCAAAGAACTTTCTGTAGTACTGAGAGGCGCGAAAGGTGTTTTAAGTTATTCTGCATACTCATCTGACTATACAAACGTCTCTCTCACAGTACTAGTACTTAAATGAGTGTATTGCTTTAAAGGCTTCACGTATTTATCAATATATGATTGGGGCTGTAATTTTGAGCTTGCTTTTCAGGGAAATTATTTTGCCATCGGGATATGTATTATAATTATAATATTAAAGAAGAGGTTATAGGTTTTTTTCATAATCGAGAAAAATGTAAAACTCTTTCTGGAGGTTTTGTTTTGTTTTATTTTGTTTTTCTCTTTGCAGTCATGAGGTAAAATATATAGAATATTAGATACTGTAGAATTCTCACGTGAACTTTCTGATCAATTGTTGATTTTTTTTTAAGCCATAAGTTTTATGTAGCTGTGTTGTGGTTGCTATAAACTGTACAAGAAACCTGCGACCCATCCGTTCTGAGGCTTTTTCTCTTTGTGAAACACTCAGTAAACTATGTTTAAAATATTTCTGTTTAATAAACTACACATATCCTTTAAATTTCACTTCAGTGTGGAAGGAAGGAAGGAAGGAGAAAGCCTCTCAGAAAGATCTTTTTAAATATTTTCAAACAAAAGGAAAGTAGAATTTTGTTAAAAAGGTCTGTGCTTCCCTCTTGTGGTAGAAGCAGGCATTGTCTCTCTCAATGCTGTTTCCATAATTACCCTGCAAAGACTTGAAAACAAAACATGTGAGTAGATACATCTAGTTCATTTTTCAGAAAATGCAATTAAAAATAATTTTATATAATAATTTAATATGGAAACAGCATGCTTGTGTGTAATTCATAACTTCACGACACAATGAAGATGTTAACAGCATTTGAAATAGTAAAATGTACCCTTTATCTGTCCTTCTGAGACAAGACACTCTGGAAAAATGGTTTACCTGTAAAGGAATTATCAAAGCATTCTCTCTCAGAAATGAAATCTTCCCATTTTACATCTACTTCTTGGATTCATTTTACTACTGACATCTTCAGAGAATCATTATCTTTGTTTTTTGAATATTACCAATATTTTTATTTTTCAGAATGTTAATTTCTTGATATCTTTCCTCTTTGTATTTTTAAGGGCTGGCAGCATCCTTTTTCAAATGTGAGCTTTATGAGACTTTTCAGTTAGGTAAGAGTAAATCAAGTATCATGCACATAAAAACAATTATGGATACTTATTCAGACTTAAATTTAACTATGTCAGCTATCTCAGTATGCTGTATAATTAAAAATATTAAGTGTTGAAACTTCCAATGGATTTCGTTTTCAGTCTGAGATTAATGAGTACATAAATATTCCACAATATTAAAATTTTAAAATTTTGGAAATTTTAAAGTCCAGACTTTCTAAAACATCTACCTGATAAGAATAAAGAGAAAATTGACATCCTCTGAAAGTCCACATGTTATTGACTGTACAATCCACTGTGAGTCATTGCTGTCTACCAATAGTAATTGGCAAAGGGAAATATCCAAAGCTTTAAGAATACTGTAGTATATGAACACAAAGGGGGAAATGATCCTTCCACATAGCAAATTACAGGTAAGGGGAGAATTTTACCTTAATAAATGAAGTAAAATAAAAGAAAATAAAGTTAAAAAATAAAAAGAAGAAGAAATCAGACAGACATCCATGAGTGCATTTTAACCTTAATTCACTGACAAGTGGGTAAAGAGGAAAATGATCTAGCTAAGGAGAATTCAAGGACTTTTTTTTTAACATTTTAATCATTTAATAAATTAATCATTTAATAAATACAAATGAAATGTGATAAAATTTGGAGGGCTTGGGTCCAAATTTAGGGAGAGCACTAAATTATATACATATATATATATATATATAAATATGTATTTATATGTACGTATTGTCATGTATTATACATCCTCCTACACACCCATTTATGGTAAGACAACTAGGAACAGACACAGAAAGGCAGACACAGAGACACTGAGACAGAGAGACAGAGAGAACACACAGTCAGGTTCCAAGGATTTAACTGTTGTACCAGTGACCCTCTTTCCCCTCACCACCCTTGCATGTAGACCTTCAAGAGTCTACCCCTTTCAAAGTGTAACCCCTTTCAAATTTCAAACCAACAGAATAGAAATCTACAGAAACAAAACTGTTCTTAAAACTTGAGGCCTGCTACATGAGCATCACTAGTCTTTTGTCAGGCCTGGGGTTAGAATCCAGGACTCTCCTTTGAAAAGAGTTCTTTTGAAAAAAGTAATGATGATTCCACCATGAGCTCAGGTATCTGTAGGACTGTAAAAGAAGGTAAGAGCTCACCTTGAGATATCTAGACATGACCTTGGAAAACAAAATATGTCCTCAAAACACATAGCTGACCCAAGACCCTAGCCTCCCATCCTTGTTCCAAAGATGCCCTTCTGTGGAACTAGTCTCCTACTTCTCCAGGGCCCATGGTGTCATCTAAAACAAGGAGCCTCTCCCTCAACATGATGCAAACTTCCTAGCTTCAGATCCAGGCACGTGAGGAACCACACACTTACAAAGATGCCATTACTTGGGAAGTCTTTCTTCTTTTGTATTAAATTCTAATATTGCAGGGAGAAATTTTCAACATCGAGAAACAGGAAAGAAAACAGAAATAAATCCTAATAAATTCAGAGCAGGGAACGAAAAGTCTACACTTGCTTTGTAGATTTCAATGCACATAATATATGGTAACATTATGCTAAGTGTCTTCCTTTCCACAATTGACTAAATCAGTAGGACATTTTACTGAGTATCTAGCAATTGTTGTCGGGTGTAAGGTTTTGTAAATTTCATAGAAATTATGGATATTTGTAAAATTTGTACAATATGACAAATCATTCTGGATGTTAGTCTGAAGCATGAGAGAAGCAGCAGTTGTTGTCCTTAAAAATGATAGCTTTAGCCTTCAGAGAATATGGAGTATTTAATGTGATATAGATACTTTATAACCCAGGTAAACATCACGCTCTTGTGATGAAAACCAGTCACTGCTTCCTTCTAAATATACTGCTCATTTTCCAGGCCAATAATTGCTAATTTGGGTCAAATACAATTGCTATATTCCTTATGAACTCTCTTTTGCTTGTTGTAGCATATTATTTCAACTGCTGTTTTGTTATCTTATTGTCTTGGAAGACTTTCATTATACATAAAATGGTTTAGCTCTGAGCTAGAGCACAGTACTGGAGTATCTTTGTCTCCACAGTGTCTTTTGTCTCTTTCACGGAGTCTGTAAAGCATGTGCCATGTTGTTTTTTTCCATTGATTATAAGTTCCGCGACTCGTTCTTACCTAGGAGTGGGCTGCAAGGGACCAGTGACTGTGTGTCTCCTTGACTGTCATGTAGAGCCTCCACCAACACTACACAAAGTCTGTATTATTAAATGGAATTTCTATTTCATTTGGCTTAGATGAAAAAGAAATAAATATTCTCCAGAGCATTAAGTGCTATCTGAGAAGTATTTTCTCTCCTCTTTCTTCTACCCTCCCTGCCTTCCTCCATCCTCTCCCTCCTCCCCTCTCTCCTCTCTTCCTGTTTACCTGCTTCCCTCCCTTCTTCCTTTCTTTCCTTTTTCCTTTTCCCCCTCACTCTCTTCCACCCTGCAGCCATCACTTAATTTTTCCTCCCTCCCTTCCTTGTCTCCTTTCCTCCCTCTTCTTCCCTCCCTCCTCTCCCTCCTCTCCCCTCCTCTCCCCTCCTCTCCCTCCTCTCCCTCCTTCCTTTCCTCCCTCCTCTCCTCTCCCTCCCTCCTCTCCCTCCTCATCTCTCCTCTCCCTCCCTTCCTCCCTCCTCTCCTCTCCCTCTTCTCCCTCCCCTATTTCCTCCTCTTCCTCCCCTCTTCTCCCTCCCGCCCTCTTCTTCCTCTCCCTCCCTCCTCTCCCTCCTTCCTCTTTTCCCAGATGAACATATTTCCTGCATCCAGCCTGATGTGGGTTCTGATGGCCAGCTGAAGGGCTTTCTTTAACTTAGAGAAGAATTCAATGTTCTTTCTGAGAAAATGTTGTCAATTTTTCCGAGAAGGGAAAATATTATTAATCTCCCTTTATAGCAGAGTTTATTTAGACCATGCTAGTTTTCTAGAAACATCAGGGGTGGGGGGGTGGGGGTGGGGGCAGGGGTGGGGAATAAACCTTTCAGCATTCTTTTCTCCAGACAGGAGTTGAAAAATGAGCATGGCCCCAAATAGCAATCATTTGGGAGTTGGGTGGCAGGAGGTTATTACAAGCCTCAAGTTCTCTTTTAATGTTTCCAAACTTCTGCCTTTCCCACTGCATATTTTAGAGTAGGGAGAGATTGTTTAAAAGAAGATTCAAATTAAAAGAATCTCTAACTGAGACTTTTGTTTTGTGGTCAAATTTTATGCTATTGGTATGCACAATGTTTAAAAAGAATTTGGTGCCAAATTCAGGAATAGCTGGAAAATCATGTGGCTCTGCCGTGGTGTAAGTGCATACCTTGAGTATGTAAACATATAGCTATCATCTCTAAGGGAATAGGAGAGAGTTTATCCTGGAACCAGATAGGAGTGACCACTGACTTGGAACAGAGATTTAGGTTACTACAAGTACCTTGTTCCAAGATAGTCACAGATTCACAAAGTTTTTATAGTAAGAAAACAACAGAAAGCAATGAATCAAGCCTTCATCAAATATATTGGTGGAAAGAACCGGCTGGCAAATGACAGACAAGTAGGGACATGTGAGCTGTGCATTTCAGATATGGTTTGATGGCATTCTTACTAGCTTTTAGCTGAGTGAAAAGTAGCAGTCTGTTAATATACTCCAAAAGAATTCACCTTATAGCCACAAATATCTGAGTCAGATATACAGTCAATGAGTAGCTAGCTATCAAAGGGCTAAAGATACTCCAAAGTAATTTGGTTTCAGGCTGCAACATTTTCATTCTCCACCACATGGACATTCTAGAGCCAGTTAATCAGTTTTGTAGAATCTTCAACGTGGGTCCTGTTACTTGTGGACTTTAGGCTTGAAACATTCATCTTTCTGTGTGTCATCCAAGGCTTACTATTTTCTGTGTAGCACTTGAGACCATCTAAACTGCTCAATGTATACAATGTCTTTAGTAAAAAGGAAAGGTTATGTTAATTAAACAAGAGTTTTTGTTTAAATGTATGTTTTTGTTAGTTTTGCTTCTGATATATGGGATCTAACCCAAGGCCTTGGACAAATGTGGGCAAGGACTCATCTATCTTATGGATTCAGAATAATAAGGTCAAATGTAGATCAAGGTCCAGACTGGAACCTCCCAATAATCTTTCACTGTACATAAAGCAATTTCAGTACCTTATGGAGCTTGGTGTCCTTGGAGGACTCCCAACAGTGGGAATAGGTGAGTGTTTCTGACTCACATACTCTTGGGACCCTTTTTCTCCTACTGGGTTGCTTGTGTATTGGTGATATGAGTGTTTGCACCTAGTCCAATTGTAACTTGTTAGGGCATATTTGGTGGATAGCCCTGGGAGCCTTTTTTTTTTTTTTTTTGTAAGAAACAGAGAAAGAGTGACACAAATTTAGAGGTCAAGGCAGGTAAAACGGGGACAGAGATTGGTTGAAGTGAAGGAAGGGGAAATAGCAATCAGGATCTCTCTCTCTCTCTCTCTCTCTCTCTCTCTCTCTCTCTCTCTCTCACACACACACACACACACACACACACACACAACCCCTCACACAGTCAGAAGATATGTCTTCAAAGATTTTCACTGGCTCCCCTCCAACCTTCAGCAACGCAAGAAGGCAGGACTCCCATTTTTTCTAGGTAGCACTATATGAAACCAGGCACCTCTTTGTCACGGCAGGCAAATGAGACCCAGTATCCAGTAGAAACTATAGGGTCTGGTTTTTAGACCAGAATTCACAGGCAGACTCTTTAGACCTACATTGAAATTAAAAGAAATGTGAACAAAGAAGAAACACCTGGATTTCAACCAAGTCAACTCTAGCCCTGGAGGAGACAGACACAAAATCACCCTCCTTTCAAGACAGGGCACACTCCTATGGCTGTGAGATTCAGCTGTAGCTCAGTCTCACATCAGACTTCTTAGACAAGGTGCTTTCATCGTTAACCATCCCCCAACCTTCTGCAAGACTGTATCACTAGGCCAGTCCTTGGTGAAAGGATTCTATACCTACCCTAGCATTAAGCTGAGACCCGCAACCCAGCTGGGCATCTTTGTGTTGTGTCCTGCACCATGCCAGATTAGGTGTAAATTCAATGCACTGCTAGGGCTGTGAAAGTCTGTGGAGCTATGAAACTCAAGATAACCCTCACATTAGGCTTATCTAATTTTAATAAATTCCCACAGCTGTTAGGAGTCTTGTCTCCAAGGCAACTCTAGGTCCTGTTAAGTTGACAATAAATAAATATAATCATACTCCTTGTGGCTAAAAGAATTTTGAACCAAGAAGGGTAGAGCAGAAAACATTACATTACTTAATTCAACACACATCACAAAGCAATAGTCTACAAAATTGCATGGTATTGCCATTGAAGCATCGACATAGATAGAACAATAGTTTATAATAGAGACCATAAAGATAGGCCACACCACTTAGACAACTAATTTTCAACCATGGTGTGAACAAGAGACAATCATTTTAAAATAAATGTGAATTTTTTGGTATCAATATGCAGAAGCAAGAGGGTAGATACCTACCATCCTAGGTGATGGCAACAGGAGAAGGGCTTTATGTAGTCCAGGCTAGTCTCAAAGTCTTGATGTAATCTCTTTTATTCTTCTCTCATATATTATATCCCAACCACAGTTTCCCTCCCTCCCATCTCCCACGGTGTCCTGCCTCACCTCTCCCCCAGATCTATTTTCTACCCCTTATAGAAGAGTAGGACTCCCTGAGAGATCAAACAAACATGCTATAATGAGCTACAATAAAACCAGACACATTCTACAATATCAAGTCTGGACAAGGCACCACAGTAGGAGGAAAGGGTTCCTGTCAATGGACAGAAGAGTCAGGAACAGCCTCTGCTCCGAGTGCTGACATTTCTATAAGAACACCAAGCTTCTTAACCATACCACACATGCAGAGAATCTAGGACCTCTAGACCCTTTAGGCTCCCTGGTCTCTGCAAGTTTCCATGAGTACCTGTCAGTTGACTATGCGCATTGTGTTCTTCTGATGTCCATTATGGGCATAAATTTTTTTCCAACTTACTTTAATAAGTGTTCAACCTCTCCTCTAGCCCACCACCCAGCAGAGGTAGTGGAAGAGAAAAGTTATTAGGACATGGGGAAGTAGACCTGCTTAGAAATAGTTCTTTAGGGGCGAGTCCAATCTTCATTGTCAGGGTATCATTAGTTCAGTCTTGTAGCAAACACATAATGGCACCTTCTGCAGCATGTAGTTTTAAAAAATGAACCATGCTAAATCCATCTTGCTAGGCACTGGCATCGGTGGTCTGACCCACCCCCATGGCCTGGCCCAAGCGGCTATCTAGGCCAGCCTGTTGTCAAGCTGCTCCCACTTCCCAGGCCATCCAAACCCTGTGGCCAGCCTGAGGAAAACCAGCTACCCCTTGCTGAGATCAGATCCCCTTACCCCTGTAAAATTATAACACTACAGTCATGTAATATACCAGACAGATTTATAACAATAAATCCTAGTCATAAAATGCCCGGGCAAAGAACACAAACCTCAATTGATATAAATATAAGCTGCACACCTAGATTGGGCAAATGCACCCTATATCATTGCACATCTATGGAATCTCTAGTTACCTATGGCTCCTTCAGGCCATGTGGTTCTGCTCATCTTCTTCTTCCTCAATCTTCTTCCATCCTCTGGCTGTTCTATCTTTCTTCTTCCTCTTTCCCCTCTCTAAAGCTTTCAGCTCCACCTTTTCCTTCCACTGCCCAATCACAGGCTCTAGCCTTATCTGACCTATTAAGATTTCATCTGAACTCACCTAAGTACAGACACCCCTCTTGAGGCAGCAGAAATACAAACAGAAATCGACAACAGATTTTTCAAACCAGAAGTTTCTGCTTCAGTCCATGACCCTTCTGGTTCCTCCGATCCTCCCTCCTCCTTCTCAAGGGGATTCCCCAAGCTTCACCTAATGTTTAGCTGTAGGAGTTTCCTCTGCTCTGGTTAGTTGCTGGATGAAGTCTCTCTGAGGGATACATCATGTCTGCGACACCAAACCCAACACTGTTGCCATGGTCAAGAGGTGCTTTCTGACAGGAATCAAGTGTGGCAGTTTCTTGGGAGGTCTGACCAGCAACTGAACAAAGCAGAGGCGGACACATGGAACATAAGTCTAAACTCAGTATACTTTGTTGGGGAGCTGGGGGAAGGACTGGAGGAGCAGAGGGACTTGCAAACCCATTGGAAGAACAACATAGGCTGGCTTGACCACCCAGTTCTCCCAAAGTCTAGACCATCAACAAAGGAATATTCCAGGAAGGATCCATGGTTCCATATAAATATGTAGAAGAAGATGGCCTTGCCTGACAGCAATGGGAGGGGAGGTGTTTGGCCCTGGGGAGGTTTGATGCCCCAGAGTAAGGGGATACTAGACTAAGGGCTGGAGAATGTGGGTGGGTTGGGGAGTACTCTCATACAAAGGGATGGAGGGGTGCTAGATGTGGGATGGGGGCTTGGTGGATGGGTAACCAGGAAGTGGGATATCATTTGAAATGTAAATGAATGGAATGATTAATAAATAAAGAAAAAAGAAAAATGAAAATTCTACTAGGCACCAGTCACAGCTTACTCTGCAGGTGGGATTGACTAGATCAATGCTCCAGTACAGGGGAATGCCAGAACAGGGAAGTGGGAGAAGGTGGATTGGTGAGCAGGGGGAGGGAGGATGGGTTAGGGAATTTGGGGGAGCGGGGAAGCAGGAAAGGGGACAACATTTGAAATTAAAGAATATATCTAAAAAAAAGATAAAAATGTAGTTATGTAGTTAGCAAAAGCAACTAACTGTTCAAAAAAAGGGGGGTTGTGGCTGGGGTTGGTGCTCTAATACCTTCATTTAAGGCCTTGCCTGGTTATAAAAGATGGCCAGCTCAGGCCTTGTGTCCCCCATTACAATGAGACTTTGCTAGGACTACTCTCATAGACTCCAATAGATTTTCCATTGCATTAAGTTTCCACCTTACTGCCCAAATGCCCCCCAATTCTAGTCATTTCCTCTCCCTCCACATCTGATCCCTCCTGTTCCTAACCCTATTGGTTCCAGTCCACCTTTGAAATCTGTTCTGCTTTCCCTTTCCAAAGAGATGCTTGAGTCCCCTTTAAGCCCTCTGTCGCCTTGCCCCTCTAGGTCTGTGGACTCTAGCATGACTAGTTTTTACTTTTTGGATGATAGCCACGTATAAGTAAGTTATATACCATGTTCTAGGACTGGGTTATCTCAGAGTAATTTTCTTGCTTTATCAACTTGCCTGAGAATTTTATATTTCTGTTTTTAACAGCTGAGTAATACTCCGTTGTATATAAATGTACCACATTTTCTTTACCCACTCTTTGGCTGGGGAACATTTAAGTTGTTTCCAATTTCTAGCTATTTTGAAGAAAGCTGCTCTATGAACATCAATTGTCTTTGAGTAGGATGGAGTGTCCTTTGGGTATGTTTTTTCCCATTTCTATTTTGTGCAATAGTTTGAAGAATATTGGTATTAGGTCTTCTTTGAAAATCTGGTTAAATTCTGCACTAAAAACATTTGTCCCTGGCCTTTGTGATACTGTTAATGATTGGTTGTATTTCCATAAGGGTTATACGTCTATTTAAATTTTTACATAATTTTGATTTGATTTTGACAAATGTTATCTATCAAGAAAAATTTCTATTTCTCTTAGATTTGCCATTATTGTGGAGTAGAGATTTTTGAAATGTGATCTAATGGTTCTTTGTATTTCCTTAGTGTTTGTTGTTATGTTCATCTTTTCATTTTTGAATTTGTTAATTTGAATATTTTCTCCCTGTATTTTAATTAGTTTGGCGAAGAGTTTGTCTATTCTACTGATCTTTTCAAAGAACAAATTCTTTGTTTCAATAAGTCTTTGTGTTTTTTTCTTTATTTCTATTTTGTAGATTTCAGGCTTGTGTTTGATTATTTCTTGCCTTCTCTTCTTGGTTGTGTTCCTTCTTTTTTGTTCTAGAGCTTTCAGTTGTGCTGCTACATTGCTACTATGAGATCGCATGAATTTCTTTATGATGATACTTGGAACTTTCCTCTTAGCTATGAACTTTTCTCTTAGCACTGCTTTTATTGTGTCCAATAAATTTGGATATGTTCTGCATTCATTTTTATTAAATTCTAAGAGATTTTTAATTTATTTCTTCCTTGACCAAGTAGTCATTGAGCAGAGAGTTTGTTCAATTTCTATGAGTTTGTAGGCTTTCTGTTGTTTTTCCTGTTGAAGTCCATCTTTATTCCATCATGAACTGATGGGATACAAAGGGTTATTTCACTTTTCTTGTATTTGTTAAGACTTGATTTGTGATCAAGGATGGGTTAATTTTTTGAAGATGTTCTTTGAGGTGCTAAGAAGGTATATTCTTTTTGTGTTTGGGTGAAATGTTCTGTTGATATGTAAGGTTCATTTGATTCATATTTGTTAGCACCATTATTTCTCTGATTTTTTTCTGGATTACTTGTCTATTGATAAGATTCAGGTACTGAAGTCTCCCAGAATTAATGTGTGAAATCTGATATGTGATTTAACTTTTAGTAATTTTTCTCTTACAAATGTTGGTGTTTTTGCTTTGATGCCATAGATGCTAAGAATTGAAGTGTCATCTTGGTGGATTTTCCCTTTGATAATATGCAATGTCCTTCTCAATTTCTTTTGATCAATTTTTGTTTGAAGTCTGCTTTGTTGGATATTGATATGGTTATACCAGCCTGTTTCTTGGGTCTATTTTCTTGGAAAACTATTTTCTAACCCTTTACTCTGAGGTAATGTCTATCTTTGATGTTTAGGTGTATTTCCTGACTGTAGCAGAACAACGAATCCTCTTTTCATATCCATTTCTGTTAGCTTCTACTTTTTTGGGGGGGGGAGTTGAGTCCATTGATATTGAGATATATTGATGACCAATGGTTGTTAATTTCTAATTCTAATTCTAATTAATTTTTAAGTGGTCGTTTTGGCAGTAGTGGTGGTTTTGGTGGTAGCGATGGTGGTGGTGCTTGTGGTGCTTGTGTTGGTTGGTATGTGTGTGTGTGTGTGTGTGTTCCTTCTTCGGGATTTGATGGTTTGAAATTATTTATTGTCTGAAATTTGTGGAAGTAGTTAAGCTTCTTGGGTTGGAGGTTTCTTTCTAATACTTTTTATAGGGTTGGAATTGTGGATAGATATTGTTTAATTTGACCTTTGTCATTAATTCTTTTCCATCTATGGTGATGGAATGTGTTTCTAGGTTTAGTAGTCTTTGCTTACTGCTAGGTATAGTAGTCTCTTAGAGTCTACAAGACACAACTCTTCAAGCTTTTCTGGCATTTAGAGTCTCCATTGAAAAGCCAGGTCTAATTCTAATAGGCCTGCCTTTATATGTTATTTGACCTTTTCCCCTAGCAACTTTTAATATCCCTCTTTGTTCTGTATGTTCAGTGTTTTGATTATTATATGGCCTGGGACTTTTTCTTTATGGTCTAATCTATTTGTTGTTCTTTAAGCTACTTGTAACCATTATAAGCATATCCTTCTTTAAGATAGAAAAAAATCTCTTTTATGATTTTGTTGAACATATTTTATGTGTTCTTGAGCTGGGATTCTTCTCCTTATATTCCTATTATTCATAGACTTGTTTTTTTTAACATAGGGTACCAGGTTTCCTTAATGCTTTATGCTAGAAATTTTTTAGATTTAACATTTTCTTTGACCAGTGAATTTATTTCTTCTATCCTATATTCAATCCCTAGGATTCTTTCTTCCAGGTCTGTATTCTGCTGGTGATGGCTGCATCTGTAATTCCTGCTTGCTTACATAGATTTTCCATTTTCAGAATTCTCTCGGTTTATGTTTTCTTTATTGTTTTGTTTTCATTTTCAGGTCTTTGACAGTTTTCTTCACTTGTTTTATTTTTCTTGGCTTTCTTTGAACTTTTTAATGGATTTATTGATTCCCTCCAATTTTTTGTTTTTCTTTTCTTCAATTTCTTTAAGGGATTTTAAGAAATTTCCTCTTTAAGGGCCTCTATTATCTTCATAAAGCTGTTTTCTGCACTGAACAAATGGACAGAAGCTGCTGACCTCTGTGGTTGCATTAGGGAAAAGCTGGAAGAAGCTGAGAAGGAGGGTGATCCTGTAGGAGGAACAGCAGTCTCAACCCAGAGATCTCCCAGACATTGAATCCCCAACCAGACAGCATATACCAGCTGATATGAGACCCCCAACACAGAGGGGCCAGAGGACTGCTGGGTCTGGGTTCAGTCAGAGAAGATGTACCTAACCCTCAAGAGACTGGAGGCCACAGAGAATTTAGAGATCTTGTGGGGTTAGAGTGGGGTGGGGACATCTTCATGGAGACAGGGGCATGGGGCGGAAGTAAGGGATGTGGAACAGTCAAAGGGTGGACCAGGAGGAAAATAAAATCTGGAGGGAATAAAAGAAAAATAAACAATAATAATAATAATAATAATAAACAAACAACAACAAAACAAGATTTAAAAAAGATTGAAATACTCAGATCTTGCTGTTATAGGATAGTTGGGCTCTGGAGGTGCTGTTCTGCCCTGGATATTGTTGATTATGTTCTTATTGGTGTTTAGGCATCTAGGTTTGCAATGATTATAGGTTTAGATGCTGAATTCTCAATTTGCCTTCATTGGGTGTGTGTTTTGTTCCTTGTTTTCTATTCCCTTTTTGGTCTTCTGTTCATTGTGGTCTGGATTCCTGGTGGCTCGCTTGACCTCTGATGCATTAAGTAATTTCTAACTAACTTGGGAGCTTGACTTCCAGCAACTAGCTTGGATTTGCTAAAGCATGGGTGTTTGTTCTGACTGGTATGGCCTGCACCAGCAGGAGTCTGCTGGAATCATCAGCAGGAGTGCAGCTATGGGGAAAGGAAGGTGTGTGGGGTGGGGTGAAATGGGTCTATGAGAACCAAGTCTAGGAAGTGGGGCAGTTCAGCTGGCAGGGGCTCTGTCTTAGGTTTTCCATTGCTATAAAGAGACACCATGACCAAGGCAACTCTTAAAAAGTTATACATTTAATTGGGGCTGGCTTACAATTTCAGAGGTTTAGTCCATTATAATTATAGCAGGAAGCATGGCAACATGCAGGCAGGCATGATATTGGAGAAGGATCTGAGAGTTCTGCATCTTGATTTGAAGGCACCCAAGAGAGATTGGCATCCTCAGGCAGCTAGTAAGAATCTCTCTTCTACAGTGGGTAGTACTTGGCGATATGAGGAGACCTCCAAAGCCTACCCCAACAGTGACACACTTCTTCTTACAAGGCCACACCTCCTAACAGTACCACTCCCTGTGGGCCAAGCATATTCAAACCACCACAGGCTATTCACCTGTCCTTCTGACTGGTGTGCCCTGTACCCAAGGAGCTAGAGTTCTGCTGGAATTGTGATGTATTATCTCTTGAACTTCTGATTCTTTTACTTCTTCCTTTCAAGTGCTAAGATTATAAGTAAGCCCCAAGAGCCAGACGATAGGTAAGTTCCCACAACTTCACAGTATATTTCTTGAAAAACTCAAGATTAGGTAAAGTTAAGGTAGAATTGGGGGAAGAATATTAAAAACAAAAGCAATAGTCAAAACAACAAATATTTTATACTCACAAGTAACTTTTAGCCAGGCTATGTGTATTTTGCAAACTTGCCACATTTATTCTTATACAATAAATTGAAACCCCTTTGAGGTAGTTATCCTTAGTTACCTAATGAAGTACCAAGTGAGGAAACTGATGTTATTTATAGATTCCAGACTACAGGATAGAAGTTACACATGGACATTTACACAAAAGAACAGGAAATCTCAGAGATCCCCTGTGCATCACCATCTTTATGATTTCTTTTCTGTTAGACCATGCCTTCCTGAATTTCGGTAACAGCTCCCATCTTTGGTCTTTTCTCATTAATTCTGTATCCACAGCAGAAGTCATCATTTTAGAGCACAAACTAGGTCCTGTCTCACCTTTCTCTGAGACTATGAAATAACTTCAATGCTGTGGATATAAAGTCCAAACCCCAAAACTTGCTTTCACCTTTACGTATGTCTATATTTATTCCATTCTACAACCCCTTTACCACACTTCTCATCCTTATTTCTAGTTCTTTTGTCTGTGTAATCTTTCCTGTGTCCTTACCACAAACTTTCCCACCCACCTGTCTTAGGGTTTTATTGCTATGAAGAGATGCCATGACCATGGAAACTCGTATGAAGTATTTATAAAATTTTTAAAAAACATTCGGTTGGGCTGGATTAAAATGTAGAGGTCTGTTCCATTATTATAATGTTGCTAAACACAGCAGCATCCTGGAGAGGTCACAAAGAGTTCTGCATCTGGATTGGCAGAGAGAGTGACACTGGGCCTGGGTTGAGCTTCTGAAACCTCAAAGCCCAACCCAGTTACACACTTCATCTAACAAGGCCATACCTCCAATCTTGCCACTCTCTATGAGTGTGAAGGGGTCATTTTCATTCATACCACCACATTGTGACCTCTCCCCAAGCAAGTAAGACTGCACTACAGCATGACCCACCAGTTCCTCCATAGTCAAGCTTTGCATGTGGCCACTGCTCTTTTTGGGAAAGTTTCATAGCAGCAACAATGCTTTGTTCTTCTTTGTCCCTGGACTTAGCATAGCCATTGGTCGTAGACACTAAATCACTAATTATATCATGAATAAATGAATTTATTGGGCCATAATTGTCATGAAGTGATACATGAATATTCTGAAATTATAATTAATTTTTATTCTGGAGCAAGGTCTGCATGGATTTATTAATTATTAAAAGAATCATTGACCCAAAGTTCAAGAACAAGTCTATTATATAATCCGTCTAATTATAGATTATAACACAAATACTCTTTTCAAATCAAATGACCTTTTAAAAGAGAAGACCCAGCATGAGCCGAAAGCACAGAGCATCAAATATTTCATTCTCAGATAAAGGACACACAGTCCTATCCTATCGATTTAAACTTAACATAAAATTTTTTAAATGAATGAACAAAACATTTGAGTACAACAGCAATCAATGAGAATTGCATTCATTATAGCAGTCTATAGAGCTCTCAGTTTATTTACCCATGGGTCCAAGGTAAAGACAGAGAGTGTATTGCTTGTGATGGATAAAAGAATGAGTGAACACACAGATAATGGATGAGCCATTAACCAATAATTGGTTATCTAGAGGGTGATCACGGAATTTTGACACAAATACAAGAAGAAGTTTTTTAAAAGTATAGACAATATTTATTCTCATCCATGGCTGGGCATGAGAGGAAGAAAATTCCAGGGTGAATTGGCATAGCAGTATTTTCAAAGGATCAGGTTATTTCTATTGTTGGGTATCAACCAGAGAAGACTGTTTGGGCACAGGTTTAAGACAAAAAGTCTTTTTTTTTTTTTTTTGCCATTTGGAAACTATGCTGACTGTTTAGGATCCCATTGTGGGACCCAGCCTTTCTTAGGGCAAGATTTTAAGCACAAAACCCATATTCTGTGTTTCCATAATTTATTTACCAAAAAACAGTTATCAAGAAGCATAACTACAGAAGCCAAAAGGGATAGGCAGTACATTTAGAGATTTTTCCAGGCTGATTAGGTCTTTGTTTACATTTTACTTAGTAGTCCAGTCTACATGATGAGTTTCCCAGGCTAAATGGTACTTCCATCATGGAGTCATGAAGACTTGAGCTATGGTCAGGAGCAATGCTACATTTTCCATACTTTCTCTGTGCTATTCTGGACATTTGTTTTGTCCTCAGGAAAGTCTTTAAACACTTGCTTTTATACACAAACAGGTAAAAATTAGTATGGGCTCCCCACTCTAATCACATTTCATCCTCTGGGAACACTCTACACTAGGACTGAATGAACACTCACATCTAGAGATTGGAAATATCAACATCCAATCTATATACGGGAGACAGAGAGGAAAAGGATTCCACAGATGGAGACAGCAGAGTCTGCTACAGAAATCATTTGGCGAGTTATCAAAAAGTCAGGCTAAAAAAGGAAATTTAAATTAAAATTATTAACACTGGACAAAGGCAGCCATTCCCATCTCCTATTAATTTAGAAAATGAACTATTTCAGAATCTAAGTCATGCAAAAATTTCATTCATTAAAATTAAAAGTTACTCGCTAAATTAAAAAATTTTTAATTAATTTAAAAAATAAAAGTTATTGGATTGGCGATATTGGAAATTCTGCTACAAAACTATATAAGAAAGTAATATTTGGGGCAATTGTCTGAAAATAGGCTTATCCTAACAACTATTTAAATAACTGCAAGGCAAGGGGAAGTGCAGACACTAAAGCATGTTCCAAGTTGACATTTTACAACACACAATGGAGCACACTTTCATCATTGGTCCTCGATGAACAGATTGCAGCCCACAGCCATTGCCAAAGCTCTCGTTGAAGGTCTCTTCCTAGACACGTCATCACTGTTTGTAGAAGGCAATTGAAAAAGTAAAGAGAATCAAGAAATCTCAAGTGTGTGGAATAAGTCCTGTGGTTAACTGGATGACTGTAGTGGTAAATAGCTAGAAGAAGCATTTAGCTTCCCCACTTCCAAAGGATAAAGCATATTTCATTGTATTCTCTTGGAGGCCTGCTTTTTTCTGAAGAGAAACAGAGGAGGAATAAATCTGGGGGAGAGGGGAATAGGGAAGGGAGGTGCTGGGAGGAGTAAAGGGAGGAAAAAACTGTGGTCAGAATGTAGTGTACGAAAGATGAATATATTTTCAATAAAAAAACAAAAAAATCAATAAATATATAAAATGTGAATTTAGATGTGATGTTTGAATGCTTATCATTGATATAGTTTTATCCTATAAAATGTGATTTCAATGGGAAATCTTCTAAAATATCTTTCCAGAGGAAAATCACAACGTAATCATATGAAGAACAATTATTTTATTTAAACTTTGCTAGATACATTATTGCTGTATAATTGCTGTGAAACAGGCTACATATATATGTATTTGTTCTTTTCTGTGTAGGTGGAAGCTTCTCTGATGATGACTGAGTAGGTGCTCATGTATGAGTATAGCAGAACATCATTTGGAGTCATTTTACTGCTATGTAAACTTTTTTAGACCAGTAATATTTGTTTTTACTCTAGGTTCACAGGCTATCTGGTCTCAGATTCTTGGTCACCCAACTAATGTTAGGTATGGGTTCTATCTTGTGAAGTGGGCCTTAAATCAAATCAGATAGTGGTTGGTTACTCCGACAAGCATTGTGCCACCAAGGCAGGAACATTTCTTATAGGCCGGAGAACATTGTATACCAAAGGATTTGTGGCAGGACTGCTGTTTATCTTTCTCAACTGGTTGCATGAAGAGTATCTTCCTATACCTAAGATGCTGGCACTAAGGGTCGTATGCCAGCTTGAATTCTCCAAGTTCAATGAGTTGTGTAAATGTTGTCTTCAGCAATGGCACTTTTCATCAATTTGTGGAAAGCAATATCCTGGGTGGTTTGAGGATTGCTTGGCAATAGCCTGGGTCATTTGGAGATTCGCAGAGGAACTCTGTGGCCAAGAAGTCAATTAGATGTAACCCAACCTTGGAACTGGGAGCTTCATATCATGAGAAGTGATGTCTAATTGAGGATGTATCTCTCCCCTTATTTGAATATTTCACTTAGAAAAAAAAATTACTGTATTATAATTTATGTAATTGTATTACATAAATTCTATTGTATTATATTTATGCCTGTGTTTGTCACTGAGGTGGGTTTCCTTCTTCTTGAGCTTAATGTGGTCTGAGAATTGTATCTTGGTTATTCCAAGCTTCTGGGCTCATAACCATTTATCAGTGAGTGTATACCGTCTGTGTTCTTTAGTGATTGGATTGCCTCACTCAGGGTGATAGTTTCTAGCTCCATTCATTTGCCTAAGATTTTCATGAATTCATTGATTTTAATGAATAATTGTTTTAATAGCTGACTATTATTAAAAGCCCATTTTTCCTCACTGTTGGAACATGTGATCTTATCTTATCTCCTGAGAATTACTTACATATCCCTGGTTCATCATGAGTTAAGAAATATTTTTTTGTACTATGTACAAAAAATCCTGGTTGTTGTTTCATTTTCATACACTGAGAACATTAATTTTAGAACTATTTTACTAAAAAGACACCATCTCTTGAAATATGTCTGTTTTATAAACAACATCAGCATCAGCAAGAAATGCACACATCTTTGCAATCATGAGTTAGATTTTAATATGCTTGAAATGCTCTGAGAATACAATATTTTATAATGATGTCAATTAAAATACTATATAAATTATTTCTATCTCATGTGTGGATTTAATAATACTTTGTTGTTTTTTAAATTATATAGAAAATTTCAGATAGTCAACAAAATATCAGAAAATTTGCTTTTCGTTAAGTTTATTGTGCTCACTCCGTATGTATATGTACATATGTGTATGTTTATGTATATGTGTATATGCTTATGTATATGTTTATATGTTTATGTATATGTGTGTATATTTATGTATATGTGTACATATATATGATTGTGTGCACATGTATGTGTTTTCGTTTATGTAGTGTTTGAATGTGTCCTTCTTAAATCTATGATTTCTGAACCACTAGCTATATTTTCATCCAGAGGTGACTAACTCTACATTCTTATCCAATGAACACATTACAAACACAAGAATAGAGATGTTCTTACATTCTAAGATGTATTTGCATAATTCTTAGTCTACAGATAGCAGGATGTAAAATCACTTAGTGTAATGTGTTCTTGTTCATAAAATTAAAGTAAACTGTCATGTTGTGAGAGGGTCTTCTATGAATCTTCAGCAAAACATACACACACACACACACACACACACACACACAAATACTCCCACACACATACACAGACACACACACACACACACACAGACACACACACACACACACACACACACACACACACATTATTTTCAGGGTAAGAGGTTGTGCCTAGTGGAGAGAAGACAATAAATAAAAACCCTGTGAAAGACATGTCTTAGGAAGTGACTTCCTTTGGTCTTGGTTCAAGGTTGTTTCTGGATAGTGAGTGTTTCTCATTGAAGGGGTTGTTTCCTAGACACTTACAGTGCTTATATTATATGGAGCATTATATGGAGAGAGAATTCACTCATCTTTTGCTTATTTTGTTTTTTAAATTTTATTTTGTTTTTGTCTTTTGCTTTCTTTTTTTTTAATAGCTGCTGCTATTAATCCTTATTTACCTAAAACTGTGCACACGCTGTGCATGAATGTAAGTGTGTGAAATGATGGAAGTCTAGATGGGGAGGAAGAAAATGGTTGTACCACCCTCTGTGCCTGTCTGCTGCCATAATGAAAGAAAACTTAGGATTTCTGAGCTCCTGCACCCATGCCTACTCAGTCTTCCTTTGTCATATACAACCCGTTACAGTTATGTTTGAATACCAAGCACCTTCATAGTTAATTTTGTGATAAATAGGGTAGATAGACAGTCTTTCAGAGTTATCTCAAGGGAAGAAAACAGAATGTTTATTCTATATTAGAGTTGCCATTTCAGACTGTAGATTATAAGTAATGATTAGATAATAACCAAATTTTTAATCATGAGCTTCAAAGTTATTTTATACCATTGTTCTCTGTACTTTTCACAGCCTTTATGTGTAACAGCAACAAAATTTGAAAAGGTAAATGATATGCTTAAGAAATTACTACCAATGATATGAATGCATGTAAATTATTTTCCAGTTACTTAGAGTTAAAATTGAATTTGTTTTTGAGATCCACATATGTGCAAATGTGTATACATATAAACAATACAGATAAAACTTAAACATGACAAATTTAGGGCTAATATTTTTCAATCTTCTTCTTTTGGAAATAAAGACATCTAAGATATATTAATAGTTTTGAGAGGGACTTTTGCCTTGAATTTGCTATGTTTCCATACAAATAAAACGCATAGCCCAATTATACTTCTACTATCACTACACAGTAAAGATGCATTGTAATAAAGTGAAATTAATTGGTCATACGCAACCCCTGATTTAACATATGCCAATCTTAGAGGCAACAATTTCTTTCTTTCAATCATTCTTTCTTCCTTCCTTCCTTCTTTGCTCTCTTTCTTTCTTTCTTTCTTTCTTTCTTTCTTTCTTTCTTTCTTTCTTTCTTTCTTTCTTTCTTTTTCTTTCTTTCTTCCTCTTCATTAAAATTTTATTGCAGTTACATTATGGTATATGATTCCTCTCTTTTCAATTTGTTTATTGTTTTCTTTTCCTGTGTGTGGAGTTGTAAGTGTGCATGCTCTGATATGTTTGTGTTGTTTTTAAAATCTTTAATACATGTGCATATGTATTTCTATGTTTTTTCTCTCTGCATACATATATGTACATTTATTCTTTCTGATTCCAATTGTGCATCTCTGTGTAATTCTCTTTCTGTCTTTATCTCTCACTGTATGTGTGTTTCTCTGTATGTGTGTTTATCCCTCTCTATCACTTCCTGTGAGCTTGTATGATGTTTCTGAGTGCCAGTCTGTTTCTCTGTCTCACTATTTCCTCTCCTTGTATGTTTGGGTGGGTGGAGGTTTGAGTGTTTGCTTGAATGGAACTTTGTCCCCCGGTGTAATATTTAAGAACTCTATGGGAAAACTGACCATAGTCATGAACCAACATGGAAGTACTATTCATTATAACTCCAATTAGAGCATATTATCATTTTAGTCACCTCTGGAGGTTGCTAACCATTTCAATAGAATGTCTTATTTATATGATTGTTTCAAATAGATCCATATTTCTGCATGCAATCATTATGTTGTGGAATGTCTTTCCAGCATGTGGCCTATTTTCCAGGTTAGACACACCTTTATTCTCTACACAGACTGGCTATCTCTAAATGAAAGCCAATGGTTGTGTGTATTCCTAGGCACCCTCAAAGCCTCTTTGTTTTTTGTTTTCCCATTCTTGCTGAATAACCATATCTTTCAAATGTTCCTTTACCAAATCATCACAATCACTGTGAGTATGTGACTCTCTGGGTACTAGGTGGTGTGCTCATGTCAAATCAATGTTTAATATTCCACTGACAGACTGGAGAAAGTGATGTGAGTCATTTTGTAATAATATTGGTCTTAGTGTTGAGGGTTGCATGAATTTCGTATTCTTCTGTGGATCAGAAGACCATGTTTCTTGAAGCAATCCCACTAAAATCAGGGACTAGACAGGGCTGCCCCCTTTCTCCTTATCTTTTCAATATTGTACTTGAGGTACTAGCTCGGGCAATTAGACAACATAAGGAGGTCAAAGGGATACAAATTGGAAAGGAAGAAGTCAAACTATCATTATTTGCAGTTGATATGATAGTCTACCTAAGTGACACAAAAAACTCCACTAGAGAACTCCTACAACTTCAGCAAAGTGGCAGGTTATAAAATCAACTCAAGCAAATCAGTAGCCTTCCTATACTCAAAGGATAAGCAGGCTGAGAAAGAAATTAGGGAATGACCCCCTTCACAATAGCCACAAACAGTATAAAGTACCTTGGGGTGACTCTTACCAAACATGTGAAAGATCTGTATGACAAGAACTTCAAGACTATGAAGAAGGAAATGGAAGAAGACCTCAAAAAATGGAAAAACCTCCCATGCTCATGGATAGGCAGGATAGTTAAAATGGCCATTTTGCCAAAAGCAATATACAGATTCAACGCAATACCCATCAAAATCCCAACTCAATTCTTCACAGAGTTAGAAAGAGCAATCCTCAAATTCATCTGGAATAACAAAAAACCCAGGATAGCTAAAACTATTCTCAACAATAAAAGAAATTCTGGGGGTATCATATCCCTGACCTCAAGCAGTACTCCAGAGCAATAGTGTTAAAAAACTGCATGGTATTGGTACAGTGACAGGCAGGTGGATCAATGGAACAGGATTGAAGATCCAGAAATGAACCCACACACCTATGGCCACTTTATCCTCGACAAAGGGGCTGAAAACATCCAATGGAAAAAAAGATAGCCTTTTCAACAAATGGTGCTGGGTCAACTGGAGGTCAGCATGCAGAAGAATGGAAATTGATCCATCCTTGTCTCCTTGTACTAAGCTCAAATCCAAATGTATCAAGGACCTCCACATGAAGCCAGACACTCTGAAGCTAATAGAAAAGAAACTGGGGAAGACCCTTGAGGACATCAGTACAGGGGGAAAGTTCCTGAACAGAACACCAATAGCTTATGCTCTAAGATCAAGAACTGACAAATGGGACCTCATAAAATTACAAAGTTTCTGTAAGGAAAAGGACACCATCAAAATGGTAAATTGGCAACCAACAAATTGGGAAAAGATCTTCACCAACCCTACATCAGATAGAGGGCTAATATCCAATATATATATAAAGAACTCAAGAAGTTAGACTCCAGAAAGCCAAATAACCCTATTAAAAATGGGGTACAGAGTTAAACAAAGAATTTTCACCTGAAGAACTTCAGATGGAGGAGAAGCATCTTAAACAATGCTCAACTTCATTAGTCATTAGGGAAATGCAAATCAAAACAACACTGAGATTTCACCTTACATCAGTCAGAATGGCTAAGATTAAAAATTCAGGAGACAGCAGATGTTGGCTAGGATGTGGAGAAAGAGGAACACTGCCCCACTGCTGGTAGGGTTGCAAATTGGTACAACCACTCTGGAAATCAGTCTGGCGGTTCCTCAGAAAACTTGGCACCTCACTTCCAGAAGATCCTGCTATGCTACTCCCGGGCATATACCCAGAAGATTCCCCAGCATTTAATAAGGATACATGTTCCACTATGTTCATAGCAGTCCTATTTATAATTGCCAGAAGCTGGAAAGAACCCAGGTATCCCTCAACAGAAGAGTGGATGCAAAAAAATGTGGTATATATACACAATGGAGTACTATTCAGCCATTAGAAACAATGAATTCATGAAATTCTTAGGCAAATGGATGGAGCTGGAGAACATCATACTAAGTGAGGTAACCCAGACTCAAAAGATGAATTATGGTATGCACTCAGTAATATGTGGATATTAACCTAGAAATCTGGAATACCCAAAACATAACCCACACATCAAATGAGGTACAAGAAGAACGGAGGAGTGGCCCCTTTTTTCTGGAAAGACTCAGTGAAGCAGTATAGGGCAAAACCAGAACAGGGAAGTGAGAAGGGTTAGGTGGGAAAACAGGGGGAGGGAAGGGGGCTGATGGGACTTTCGGGGAGTGGGGTCTAGAAAAGGGGAAATCATTTGAAATGTAAATAAAAATATATCGTAAAACAAAGAAACAAACAAACAAAAAAAAGAAGACCATGTTTCCCTCACTGAGGAAAGCAAGTACCAAGGATTTTCCCCTGAAATCAGTCCTGATGACCCAAACATATGGTCAGAAAACAAGACATTAATACTGGTCTGAATAATTTCCCTGCTAGAGAGCTGTAAATTATAAGTAAAAAAATCACTAGATTCTTCAAGACTCTACTGTCAGGTTATTTGTGACAGTTGGTTCCTTTTGGCTCTCACAACAGTGAAGATTACCAACTGTGGTTCTGCCCAGGCCATGAGGAAGCTCCAGGTGCACTCCAAGGTAAGTAACAGAGAAATATAAGGAAGGACTAGCTCAGTACACTGCTCTAACCCTGAAATCCTGGGTTTTCATTATTTAGTCTTAAATATGACTACACACTAAAACAAAACAACTAAAATGTATTTCATTCACTAAATTCATAACAATTTTATTATAGCCTTCAGGCACATGATAACCTCATTAAGATAGAGTCTGTGATCTGACAAAAATATAACAGACATTTCTGTGTTTTCCACTTGAGAAACTTAATTTTCCTAAAAAGAGAAACAAAACAAAACTCTGAATATATTTTTTTCTGAAGAAAATAACTAAAAATAAAAATATTGGGTAATCATTACAGAAAATCCTACTAGCTAAAGAAATTTTTCATTGATTCCCAGCACTTATGTGATAGCTCATAGGCATTCATTACTCCAGTTTGAGGGATCAAATTCGTTGGTCCTACCTGTTCAGGTATCAGGCTCAATATGCTCCAAAGTTATACATCAGAGCAAAACAGCTACAAACAGAAACAAGTCTAAAATTAAAATGAAAACACATTCAAAGAACAGTTCAGTGTCCTTAAGGAAACTGCAGTCACAAGACTTTTTTTTCTTTTGTGTCTATGTAAAGATTTCTCATAAGCAGCAAGAAATTCAGCAACTTTAAAAAATATTCTGTTTGTTTTGGCACATTTGACTCAGGCTGTAAAAGCTGGAAGAGTGGTAGGTTGGAGCAAACATGCCACAAAGTTCTATCTATTATCTATCTATCTCTATCTATCTATCTATCTATCTATCTATCTATCTATCTATCTATAGACATATATATCATCTGTCATGTCACTTCAAAAAAATACTTACCCTGAACATGAGACAGGGATATTTTCTAGACTATCTAATAATTTTTACCTGCTATGAACACAATATTTTATTGTAAACTTGTCAGTCTTCAACATAAAGCCTATGAACTCTTGGGTTTCTAGCAAATTGTTATTTTTCCCAAGATATGTTGTGTTTTTAAAAAACTTTTAAATATTTTAATGTTCATTCAAATAGGAAGGAATCATTTTACACATATGTTCACTTACTTTTAATATTTAATAGCATGAAACTAAATTTTTGTTATTTTTGTAAAATTTATTTACATTGGGCTGCCCGCCAGTCAGGAGAGACTCACCGCCGTCTTGATCCCGGGCTCCAGAGATCGGTCAGACTGAGGTACACAAACATAATCCTAGGCCCAACACCGCAGGGGTCTGAGCCAGACGGGCGTTGGCCTGCACCCAGGCCCTGGGCTGTTCGAGTGGCCATCGGGGCGCCAACCCAGCCAGGAGTTTTTTTTTTTTTTTTTTTGCCCCGGCCGGTGAACGCACCGCCATTTTGCCTACAGGAGCCAGAGTGCTCGGGAGGGCAGAGACTGCTAACAAGCGTAGCCTGAGGCTAACAAAACGGGGGTCTAGGCCCCAAAAGGCACAGGACTGACCCCAAGAACTGGGCGGCTTGGTGGGCCATCTGTGTGTCAACCAGCCCAGGAGGTTATTAGCACAACAGACTCTCCCGGTGCTTTCGCGGAGCGCGGACGCGCACGCCCGCCATCCGGGTCACCTGGCGGACCCAAATAACAGACATAGCCCTAGGGGAACTTTGCTCGGACCTTGGCCTCCCAGGCGTTTGCCTGGACTCAGGGCCCAGGCGACAAGGCTAACCTAGTGTGCGCCAGCCCGGTTGGGGAAATCGGCTGCCCAGCGGAGTGAGCGGAGCACAGGGGAGGTCACAGCAACATTCACCTTCGGAGCTCCCTGGGGGTGCACACGGGTTCCACCTGGTCCACAGACACAATCTGGGGCAAGGCCTCAGGCAGAAGCCCCCAGCTCAACTCTCTCCGCTTCAGATCAGCCTGGGTGGCCGCCACATCTCCAGGTCCCTCAAGAGGCTAGTGGGGGCTTCCGGGCGGCCAGCTGGGAGAAGTCGGTGTGCTCCAATAAATCCTGCGGGCCCCAGCGGGAGCCTTCAGGTGCCTGCTTCGGGATCTGAACAGCCTGGACAACAGCACCCTGTCTATAGGCAGTGCAGAGTGTAAGCTGTGCACCAGAGGCCAACGGGGAAGGGGCAGCTTGCACTGGTGAGTCCAGCACTGACAAGACCAAGTAACACCAGTGAGAGCTAGATGGCAAAAGGCAAACGCAGAAACGTCACTAACAGAAATCAAGGCAATATGGCAACATCTGAACCAAATTCTCCTCTACCAGCAAGTCCTGGATACCCCATCACACCAGTAAAACAAGATTTGGATTTAAAATCACTGGTCATGATGCTGGTACAGGAACACATGAAGGACATTGAGGAGAAAATGGATCAAAAGTTAGAAGCCCTTGCAAGGGAAACACAAAAATCATTGAAAGAAATCCAGGAGAATACAAAAGCCAACAAGGAGGAAATGCAAAAAACACTTAAAGAAATACAGGAGAACTTTGCTCAACAGGCTGAGGTCATGAAAGACGAAACACAAAAATCTCTTAAAGAAATACAGGAGAACTTTGGTCAACAGGCTGAGCTCATGAAAGAGGAAACACAAAAATCTCTTAAAGAATTACAGGAAAACACAAACATGCAAGGGAAGGAGCTAAGCAAAACCATCCAGGATCTAAAATCAGAAGTAGAAACAACTAAGAAAACTCAAAGGGAGACAACTTTGGAGATAGAAAGCCTTGGGAAGAAATCAGGGGACAGAGATGCAAATATCAACAACAGAATACAAGAGATAGAAGAAAGAATCTCAGATGCTGAAGATTCCATAGAAACCATGGACTCAACAGTTAAAGAAAATGCAAAGTGCAAAAAGCTTGTAACCCAAAATATCCAGGAAATCCAGGACACAATGAGAAGACCAAACCTAAGGATTATAGGCATAGATGAGAGTGAAGATTTACAACTTAAAGGGCCAGCAAATATCTTCAATAAAATTATGGAAGAAAACTTCCCTAACCTAAAGAGAGAGATGCCCATGAATATACAAGAAGCCTACAGAACTCCAAACAGACTGGACCAGAACAGAAATACTTCCCGTCACATAATAATCAAAACACCAAATGTTCTAAACAAAGAAAGAATACTAAAGGCAGTAAGAGAAAAAGGCCAAGTAACATATAAAGGAAGACCTATCAGAATCACAGCAGACTTTTCACCTGAGACTATGAAGGCTAGAAGGTCCTGGGCAGATCTCATGCAGACTCTAAGAGAACACAAATGCCAACCAAAACTACTATATCCAGCAAAACTCTCAATCACCATAGATGGAGAAACTAAGATATTTCACGACAAAACCAAGTTCACCCAATATCTATCCACAAACCCAGCCCTAAAAAGGATAATAGGAGGACAACACCAATACAAGGAGGGAAACTCCACCCTGAAAAAAGCAAGATAGTAACCTTTCATCAAACCCAAATAAGTTAAGCAATCAAATTTAAAAAATAACGTCAAAAATGATAGGAAGTAACAATCACTATTCCTTAATATCTCTTAACATCAATGGACTCAATGCCCCAATAAAAAGACACAGACTAACTGACTGGATACGTAAACAGGACCCTACATTTTGCTGCTTACAGGAAACACACCTCAGGGTCAAAGACAAACACTACCTTAGAGTAAAAGGCTGGAAGACAATTTTACAAGCAAATGGTCTCAGGAAACAAGCTGGAGTAGCCATTTTAATATCAGATAAAATTGACTTTCAACCCAAAGTCATCAAAAGAGACTCTGAGGGACACTTCTTGCTGGTCAAAGGAAAAATACAACAAGAAGAACTCTCAATCCTGAACATCTATGCTCCAAATGCAAGGGCACCCTCTTTCATAAAAGAAACTTTATTAAAACTCAAAGCACACATTGCACCTAACACAATAATTGTGGGTGACTTCAACACTGCACTTTCCTCAATGGACCGATCAGGAAAACAGAAACTAAACAAGGACACAATGAAACTAATTGAAGCTTTGGACCAATTAGATTTAACTGATATATATAGAACATTCTATCCTAAAACAAAAGAATATACCTTTTTTTCAGCACCTCATGGTACCTTCTCCAAAATTGACCATATAATTGGTCACAAGACAGACCTCAACAAATATAAAAAGATAGAACTAATCCCATGCCTCCTATCTGATCACTATGGAATAAAAGTGGTCTTCAATAGCAACAGAAACAACAGAAAACCCACATACACGTGGAAATTGAACAATACTCTACTGAATGACACCTTGGTCAAGGAAGAAATAAAGAAAGAAATTAAAGACTTTTTAGAACACAATGAAAATGAAAACACAACATACCCAAATCTATGGGACACAATGAAAGCAGTGCTAAGAGGAAAACTCATAGCCCTGAGTGCCTCCAAAAAGAAAATGGAGAGAGCATACATTACCAACTTAATGACACACCTGAAAGCCCTAGAACAAAAAGAAGCTATTTCACCCAGGAGGAGTAGAAGGCAGGAAATCATCAAACTCAGGGCCGAAATCAATCAAGTAGAAACAAAGAGAACCATACAAAAAATCAACAAAACTAGGAGCTGGTTCTTTGAGAAAATCAACAAGATAGATAAACCCTTAGCCAGACTGACCAAAGGGCACAGAGAAAGTATCCAAATTAACAAACTTAGAAATGAAAAGGGAGACATAACAACGGAAACTGAGGAAATCCAAAAAATCATCAGATCCTACTACAAGAGCCTGTACTCAACACAACTGGAGAATCTGGAGGAAATGGACAATTTCCTTGTCAGATACCAAATACCAAAATTAAATCAGGACCAACTAGACCATCTAAACAGTCCCATAAAGCCTAAAGAAATAGAAGGAGTCATAGAAAGTCTTCCAACCAAAAAAAGCACAGGACCAGATGGTTTCAGTGCAGAATTCTACCAGACCTTCAAAGAAGAGTTAACACCAATACTCTTCAAACTATTCCACAAAATAGAAACAGAAGGAACACTACCCAATTCCTTCTACGAAGCCACAATTACGCTGATACCAAAGCCACACAAAGATCCAACAAAGAAAGAGAACTTCAGACCAATTTCCCTTATGAACATCGATGCAAAAATACTCAACAAAATTCTTGCCAACCGAATCCAAGAACACATCAAAACGATCATCCACCATGATCAAGTAGGCTTTATCCCGGGAATGCAGGGTTGGTTCAATATACGGAAATCCATCAATACAATCCACTACATAAACAAACTCAAAGAACAAAACCACATGGTCATTTCATTGGATGCTGAAAAAGCATTTGACAAAATTCAGCATCCTTTCATGCTTAAAGTCTTGGAGAGAACAGGAATTCAAGGCCCATACCTAAACATAGTAAAAGCAATATACAGCAAACCGGTAGCCAGCATCAAACTAAACGGAGAGGAACTTGAAGCAATCCCACTGAAATCAGGGACCAGACAAGGCTGCCCCCTTTCTCCTTATCTTTTCAATATTGTACTTGAGGTACTAGCTCGGGCAATTCGACAACATAAGGAGGTCAAAGGGATACAAATTGGAAAGGAGGAAGTCAAACTATCATTATTTGCAGACGACATGATCGTCTACCTAAGTGACCCAAAGAACTCCACTAGAGAGCTCCTACAGCTGATAAACAACTTCAGCAAAGTGGCAGGTTACAAAATCAACTCAAGCAAATCAGTGGCCTTCCTATACTCAAAGGATAAGCAGGCTGAGAAAGAAATTAGGGAAATGACCCCCTTCACAATAGCCACAAACAGTATAAAGTATCTTGGGGTGACTCTTACCAAACATGCGAAAGATCTGTATGGCAAGAACTTCAAGACTCTGAAGAAGGAAATGGAAGAAGACCTCAAAAAATGGGAAAACCTCCCATGCTCATGGATCGGTAGAATCAATATAGTTAAAATGGCCATTTTGCCTAAAGCACTATACAGATTCAATGCAATACCCATCAAAATCCCAACTCAATTCTTCACAGAGTTAGAAAGAGCAATTATCAAATTCATCTGGAACAACAAAAAACCCAGGATAGCTAAAACTATTCTCAGCAACAAAAGAAAATCTGGGGGAATCAGTATCCCTGACCTCAAGCAATACTACAGAGCAATAGTGTTAAAAACTGCATGGTATTGGTACAGTGACAGACAGGAGGATCAATGGAACAGGATTGAAGATCCAGAAATGAACCCACACACCTATGGCCACTTGATCCTCGACAAAGAGGCTGAAAACATCCAATGGAAAAAAGATAGCCTTTTCAACAAATGGTGCTGGTTCAACTGGAGGTCAGCATGCAGAAGAATGCGAATTGATCCATCCTTGTCTCCTTGTACTAAGCTCAAATCCAAATGGATCAAGGACCTCCACATAAAGCCAGACACTCTGAAGCTAATAGAAAAGAAACTGGGGAAGACCCTTGAGGACATCGGTACAGGGAGAAAGTTTCTGAACAGAACACCAATAGCGTATGCTCTAAGAGCAAGAATTGACAAATGGGACCTCATAAGGTTACAGAGTTTCTGTAAGGCAAAGGACACCATCAAGAGGACAGATCGGCAACCAACAAATTGGGAAAAGATCTTCACCAATCCTACATCAGATAGAGGGCTAATATCCAATATATATTAAGAACTCAAGAAGTTAGACTCCAGAAAACCGAACAACCCTATTAAAAAATGGGGTACAGAGTTAAACAAAGAATTCTCACCTGAAGAACTTCGGATGGCGGAGAAGCATCTTAAAAAATGCTCCACTTCATTAGTCATTAGGGAAATGCAAATCAAAACAACCCTAAGATTTCATCTTACACCAGTCAGAATGGCTAAGATTAAAAATTCAGGAGACAGCAGGTGTTGGAGAGGGTGCGGAGAAAGAGGAACACTCCTCCACTGCTGGTGGGGTTGCAAATTGGTACAACCACTCTGGAAAGCAGTCTGGCGGTTCCTCCGAAAACTGGGCACCTCACTTCCAGAAGATCCTGCTATACCACTCCTGGGCATATACCCAGAGGATTCCCCACCATGTAATAAGGATACATGCTCTACTATGTTCATAGCAGCCCTATTTATAATTGCCAGATGCTGGAAAGAACCCAGGTATCCCTCAACAGAAGAGTGGATACAAAAAATGTGGTATATCTACACAATGGAGTACTATTCAGCCATTAGAAACAATGAATTCATGAAATTCTTAGGCAAATGGATGGAGCTAGAGAACATCATACTAAGTGAGGTAACCCAGACTCAAAAGGTGAATCATGGTATACACTCACTAATAAGTGGTTATTAACCTAGAAAACTGGAATACCCAAAACATAATCCACACATCAAATGAGATACAAGAAGAAAGCAGGAGTGGTCCCTGGTTCTGGAAAGACTCAGTGAAACAGTATTTGGCAAAACCAGAACGGGGAACTGGGAAGGGGTGGGAGGGAGGACAGGGGAAGAGAAGGGGGCTTACGGGACTTTCGGGGAGTGGGGGGGGGCTAGAAAAGGGGAAATCATTTGAAATGTAAATAAATTATATCAAATAAAAAAAAAGAATAAATAAAAAAAAATTTATTTACATTATTATTTGATATATATTATGATAAACATTGGCTGCTGTTCCTTTTGACTCCTCTAATATCATGGTTCTTAAATGTTTTCTACATAAAAGTTGGTGTCTCTCTACATATTCTTTGAAAGATATATATGTTTTGGGCAGAGTTATATTCATTTAATATATAATTTAACATTTGTTTTGTGTAAGCAGGGCAGATAAAGAAACCACTAAAAAAGTAGCCACTCCATCATTACAGGGAAGAAGGCTATTATGGATTAGATAAATATGTTCAGAGGCATCTACAAATGTTTACAGCGGATTGAAGCTTGATTTTACCAGTGTTGTCTAAGATAGAACAGAGAATATGAGGGTAGAATATTGGAAATAGCTTGGAGAGTGAGAGAAACTTTGCCTTCATAAAGATAATGGGGCTTATATAACATTTTTGGAGTTAGCTTAGTGCAGAAGTTGATGGAGATGTTTGGTAAGGAACAGAAATCTAAGGGAAATGTATAACAATTACTTTTACTTCATGTTCAGGTAAAAGTAAGGGCCAATGTGGCTTTTGACAATCCTGATAAGATTGTTAATACTGATAGGATTGTCAATGGATTGCCAGTTTCTTTTCTCAGAGGTGAGGGAAATGACTCTTTTCTTTGAACAAGATTCATTTTTTATAAATACTAAATTTGGTTTTGAGGTTTATGTTTGTATGATTCTAACCACCAGGAATCCATCTGTAATCTATCTTGAGCTGGACCAGTCTTAGCATTTTAGAATATGTCGACTCCCTGTCAACTAACTAGATTTAATCTTTAGGAAAACGTGGTTATTCCCTTGACCTCAGCATATATTAGCTACATAAACTTTATTGAATGCTAACAAGTGCGAGTTTTCTTCCATAGTCTTCAAAGATTCCCATGAATTTTGCATTTATTAGACTCTAAGGTTCACAGTGTTGATGAAGTTTACATGTGCCCTTTTCACATTCACTCTGAATAGGTTTAAAAAAAATTAGGAATTGAGAATCTTTGGAGATGTATGTACAACTCATAATATTTGTCACAAGTTATAGCACACATATTATTGTGGTTATCTATCTATCTATCTATCTGGTTGTGAAAATATGTTATTCCTTACAAATTTTCAAACAATTATGAAAAGATTTGAAGCCAATAAGTGTAAGGAAAGGCAACATTTGTGTCACTGTGTCAGATGACATGAGCCTTAGACTATTGACATCACAACGGTCCATCAGCCTGACTACTAAAGAAACCTCACATCTCAGTAGTTTGTCTACCATCTGTAGTCACCAGTTTGATGATCAAGAGGAGGAAAGCAAAATAAGATTTCAATTCCATTGAAAGGTTCTCCCTTTCAGGCTCCATGGAAAAGGAATGTTTATATCTAATTTGTATCTCATGATAAAACTAATCATATCAAGAACTGTAATCTCTTTATTCCTCCACAAAATTGAACTGGTATTATTTTTAATATGTCTTTACAGTATTGGTTGAAGTGGGTGATGACAACTATTGGCAGTTGTATCTCTTTGACACTTTGATTCACAGGGATCCTAAATGCTTTCTAAGTAAAAGATATAGTGCGTCTGTTTATAGTCTTTGAAAAAAAAGCAAAGGTTTTGGGAAAAATTATTTTCCTTTAGGGAAAATATATATCACAATTATTCTATTTCTATGAGCATGTCACAGTAAAAAAATAAAACACCAGAAGATTTGCCACTCTAAAAGAGTTCAGAGAGACAAAAGAAACAGGTTTGGCATGGCTGAGGCTAGGTAATAAAGGAAGAAGAATATCCTGGAGAGAAAAATGGGGATAATTTGAGTAGGAGAGACACTGCATTCATAAAGATGGAGAGGGGGTTCTATCGTTAGCATAGCACAGGAGATGTAGAGTTTTGGAGAGGTGCAGGAATCTAGGTGGAGACTTTAAAATGTACAAGTATTTTTACTTCCCAGAATAATTTTTGACATTCATATAGGAGCCACAGGCAAGCAGTAAGGGAAATGACTTCTTTTCCTGGACTAGACCAACTGAACAAATATTTTTGAATGCTGGAGGGTTTGTTTTTTGTTTGCTTGTACACGTTTGTTTGTTTCTCTGATTTCACAGTGATCTAGCTTATTATAGCAGTTTTGACAACTCAGCTGAACATCAAAATCACCAAAACAGAGGTCTTTGACTTGAGTTGTTTAGATTAATACGTTTACACCTTCAGAAAACAATATACACCAGCTGCTCATTTCTAAGTTTTCACTGTTCAAGACAGTTTGAGGAAGGCACAATCACATTACAAGGAAATTTCTGAAGAAAACAGACATATAGGCCAATATAGGAAAGGCTAAGGTGTTCACATGTATAAAAAGCAGTCTAAAATGTTTAACTCTGGTTCATTTTTAATTTCTTACTATCTTTCCCACTAGCATATCATCTATGTTAAAAGTTACAATCATGTTTTAATATCATGTACTTATTTATTTGTGAATTTCATACTTGTATACAATATATTAACTTATTATAAATGTTGCTATAATATTCCTCAGATCTTCCCTTTAAAATATATTTACTGTTTTCATGTCATGAAATTAAAATTCAATATGAACATTGGTCTTATAAGTTAACCACTGAATACTTGTTCTGTTAGGTGGAGACCTGTACCAGGAGTAACATATTTTCTATGTGGAAACCCTTGTGAAGGAAGACATGGAAAGAATACAATGAACTTTGATGTGCCAAGGCCCTGTGAAACTCACAAGGGACCTGAGAATGAATAAAAGATATCTCTCCTTATTTGATGATGTTTTGGTTGTGTCTAGTTACCTGTGAGTATGTGCAACATGCATTCCTTACTATGAGGGGTTACACTTTAATTAGACCATCTAATATAATGTTCTTTTATTTCTTTTTCAAAAAAGATTATACTTAAATTTCCATTCATGATCACAACATCTTTTTACTCTACTTTGGTTGAGGTTTGGTGGACACTCTCCTACACATTTCTCAATTTATTTTGTCACCTGTTTTAGACACATTTTTTAAAAAATGAATTATTTAAGGAACTATTCTGCTAATTGAATCTGGAGAAAAAATAACAAACTTGATTCTCCAGTTGTGTTGAGTATAGGCTTTTGTAGTAGGATCTGATGATTCTTTTGGATTTCCTCAGTTTCTGTTGTTATATCCCCCTTTTCATTTCTAATTTTGTTAATTTGGATACTTTCTCTGTGCCCTTTGGTCAGTCTGGCTAAGGGTTTATCTATCTTGTTGATTTTCTCAAAGAACCAGCTCCTGGATTCGTTGATTCTTTGTATGGTTCTCTTTGTTTCCACTTGATTGATTTCAGCCCTGAGTTTGATGATTTCCTGTCTTCTACTCCTCCTGGGTGAAATAGCTTCTTTTTGTTCCAGGGCTTTCAGGTGTGTCATTAAGCTGCTAGTGTATGCTCTTTCCATTTTCTTTTTGGAGGCACTCAGGGCTATGAGTTTTCCTCTTAGCACTGCTTTCATTGTGTCCCAAAGATTTGGGTATGTTGTGCCTATATTTTCATTAAATTCTAAAAGTCTCTGATTTCTTTCTTTATTTCTTCTTTGGCCAAGGTGCCATTGAGTAGATTACTGTTCAGCCTCCATGTGTATGTGGGCTTTCTGTTGCTTTTGTTGCTATTGAAAACCACTCTTACTCCATAGTGATCTGATAGGAGGCATAGGATTAGTTAGATCTTCTTATATTTTTTGAGGTCTGTCTTGTGACCAATTGTATGGTCGATTTTGGAGAAGGTATCATGAGTTGCTGAGAAAAAGGTATATTCTTTTGCTTTAGGGTGAAATGTTCTATAAATATCAGTCAAATCCAATTGGTCCAAAGCTTCAATTAGCTTTACTGTGTCCCTGTTTAGTTTCTGTTTTCCTGATCGGTCCATTGAGGAGAGTAGAGTGTTGAAGTCCCCCACAATTATTGTGTTAGGTGCAATGTGTGCTTTGAGCTTTAGTAAAGTTTCTTTTATGAGTGAGGGTGCCCTTGCATTTGGCGCATAGATGTTCAGAATTGAAAGTTCTTTTTGGTGGATTTTTCTTTTGACCAGCAAGAAGTGTCCTTCTGTATCTCTTTTGATGACTTTAGGTTGAAAGTCAATTTTATCTGATATTAGAATGGCTACTCCAGCTCGTTTCCCAAGGCCATTGGCTTGTAAAATTGTCTTCCAGCCTTTTACTCTAAGGTAGTTTTTATCTTTGACACTGAGGTGTGTCTCCTGTATGCAGCAAAATGTAGGGTCCTGTTTCCTTATACAGTCTGTTAGTCTATGTCTTTTTATTGGGGAATTGAGTCTATTGATGTTAAGAGATATTAAGGAATAGTGATTATTACTTCCTGTCATTTTTGATGTTATTTTTATATTTGAGTGGTTATCTTCTTTTGGGTTTGATGAAAGAAGGTAACTATCTTGCTTTTTCCAGGGTGTAGTTTCCCTCCTTGTATTGGAGTTTTCCTCCTATTATTTTTGCAGAGCTGGGTTTGTAGAAAGATATTGTGTAAATTTGGTTTTGTCATGGAATAACTTGGTTTCTCCATCTATGGTGAATGAGAGTTTTGCTGAGTATAGTAGTCTTGACTGACATTTGTGTTCTCTTAGAGTCTGCATGAGATCTGCCCAGGATCTTCTAGCTTTCATGGTCTCTGGTGAGAAGTCTGGTGTGATTCTGATAGTTCTTCCTTTATATGTTACTTGGCCTTTTTCTCTTACTGCCTTTAATATTCTTTCTTTATTTAGTGCATTTGGGGTTTTGATTATTATGTTTCGAGAGGTATTTCTGCTTAGATCCAGTCTGTTTGGAGTTCTGTAGGCTTCTTGTATATTGATGGGCATCTCTCTCTTTAAGTTGGGACAGTTTTCTTCCATAATTTTGTTGAAGGTATTTGCTGGCCCTTTCAGTTGTAAATCTTCACTCTCATCTATACCTATAATCCTTAGGTTTGGTCTTCTCATTGTATCCTGGATTTCCTGGATGTTCTGGGATATAAGCTTTTTGCATTTTGCATTTTGTTTGACTGTTGAGTCAATGGTTTCTATGGTATCTTCGGCATCTGAGATTCTTTCTTCCATCTCATTCTGTATTCTGTTGTTGATATTTGCATCTATGGCCCCTAATTCCTTCTCAAAGTTTTCTATCTCCAAAGTTGTCTCACTTTGTGATTTCTTAGTTGTTTCTACTTCTGTGTTTAGATCCAGGATGGTTTTGCTCAGTTCCATCATTTGTTTGTTTGTGTTTTCCTTTAATTCTTTAAGAGATTTTTGTGTTTCCTCTTTCATGACTTCTACCTGTTGACTCAAGTTCTCCTGCATTTCTTTAAGGTTTGTGTGTGTGTGTGTGTGTGTGTGTGTGTGTGTGTGTGTGTGCTTCTTCTTTATTGGCTTCTATCTCTTGAGCCATATTCTCCTGAATTTCTTTAAGTGATTTTTGTGTTTCCATTACACAGATTTCTAGCTTATTCATTTTCTCCTGTATTTCTTTAAGAGATTCATTTATGTCCTTTTTGTGTTCTTCTAGCAGCATCATGACCAGTGATTTTCAATCCAAATCTTGTTTCTCTGGTGTATTGGCATAACCAGGACTTGCTGATGTTGGAGAGTTTGGTTCAGACGCTGCCTTATTGCCTAGATTTCTGTTAGTAGCGTTCCTGCGTTTGCCCTTTGCCATCTTGTTCTGTGGTGTTAGTTGGTCTTGTCTCTGGCTGTTGTTTGAGCCTCCCGAGAGGCTCTAGGGCTATTTTCGCAACACTGGATGGCTGGGTTTCCCCTGTTGCAGATTGCTGATGTGCTGTCCTCCTCTTGGATGCACTTGGAGGCCTAGTGTGCTTTGCCCCAGATTGTGTCTGTGAACCAAATGGTGCCCGTTTGCTCCTTCAGGGAGTGCTGAGGATGTATGCTGCGGGACCTTTTCTGAGTGCTGATCACTCTGCTGGGCAGCTGAACTCCCAACCGGGTTGGTGCACACAAGGTTAGCCTTGCTGCTTAGGCCCTGAGTCAAGGAAAAAGTCTGGCAGGCCAAGTTCTGAGCAAAGTTCCCCTCGGGCTATGAGTGTTAATTGGTTCTGTCAGGTGGCCAGGATGGTGGTATGTGCGTGTGCTCCCAGAAAGTGCTGGGAGAGTCTGCTGGGCTGGCCAAGTTGGCACACAGATGGCCCACCCAGCATCCCAGGGCCTTGGGTCAGTCCAAAGCCTGTCCATCTTAGACCCCCCGCTATGTTAGCCTCGGGCTATAACTCTTAGCTGACTTTGCCTACTAGAATTCTCTGGCGTCCCATAGGCAAAATAGTGGCACAAGTGCAGGGCCTGGCAAACAGCCTCCTGGCCCAGTTGGCACACTGATGGCCCCCGAACAGCCCAGTGCCTGGGTGCAGGCCAAAGCCCATCAGGCTTAAACCCCTGCAATGTTGGCATTGGGTTATGTTTGCATACCTCAGGCTGTCTGATCTCTCTGGCGTCTGAGAACCAAGATGGAGGTGAGTCTCTCGTAACTGACTGGTGGGAGGCAGAGTTCTGAAGTGGCTTCTTTGTGGTGAAAGGCGCTGTAAATCCTCCACTGATTGAAGCTCAGCTGGCCAGCGATGGTCAGTGGTCGTGGGCGCAGGGCCTGCCTGGATCTTTTCACTTTGGTTCCACTGCTGATGGCCCTTCCTCTGGACCAGCCGCTGCTGCTGTTGCCGCTGCCGTAGTCACCCACAAATTCTATGAACAGATAGACTGTAGACAAAGAGGGAGGAATGCCTCCCTGATTATGATCCTTGTACACAAATGGCAACCCATGTAAGCCCCTTGACCTCATACTTTCCAAATTAGTATAAAGAATCAACAAGTACCTATGATCTCTACTAATAGAGCTACTAATCATGGGAAACTGAAGGCAGAAAGTGCTTCCTGGTTGGTGATTCTGCACATACTAGAGAAAAGTGCTTTGATTAAATGAATCCATATGCAAGGTTGCATTGAAACTAATGACAATGAAGGTGTTTTCTGGAACCACATCCAATGTAATCTCCACTGCCCATGATCATAGCCTTCATATTATTCTAGAAGGTATGAAGTTGATACTGATTGTTATCAAGTAAATATTTTAAGATATGTTCTCCTAAGTTTGTAAATGGTCTGGAGAACAGACATCAATAATATAGTTTATTCTGCTTGGGAGATAAACTTTCTGGCTATCCTTATTCCTGAAGATCCATTTCAAAAATTGTGAGAAAATGAAATGTTCAGAAGAGAATAATGGGGTAAATTTGATCAACCCTGATCAATCACTGTAAGCTCCCAGCATAGAAAATATTAGTGTCTGATGCAGGTTCAAAATAAGTGAACGTCCAGGCTGTCTATCAATATGTCTTTCCTCTTGCCATTTCTACTCATCTCACCTTTAGTCTATACTAGGAAATACATTTTTAAAGATAGTAATCAATTCATTTGAATGAAAAATGTATATATACTGATAGTGTACCTTTTAAGTGTAATTGGTATAAGTAAGTGAAATTCACCTTAATTTTTGACAGTAAAGAAAACTAAAATGAATGTTTTTCTTAAAAGACCATATATTTGTCCAGCTTCTGCTATGTTGTGATAAAAACTAAAATTAATTTGAGATTGTCATTCACATTATGTTAATAGAATTATTAGTCTCATAGGAGATGATTGTCATTATTTCCATTAGCAAGGAAGATTATCTCTTATCAAATATTTAAATTAGAGGTTTTAGTTTTATGAATTTCTTCTGAATTTTGGTTTATATATACACATACATATTTATATATAAAATTAGATGTCTTGAGGTAGAAAGAAAATATAAGTACAAATGTTTCATTTGATTTAGACATGTGTTTTTATGTTTGTGTGTGAGTGTAAATGTGTATCCTTCAGTAAATATTACATAATATGCTTGTATTTAGCTGTTACATGGTACATAGTATGGGAAATTTTCTCTATAGTATCATGTTTCAAAAACATCACACAGTTTATATATATATATATATATATATTATTAGTCTCATAGGAGAGGATTGTCATTATATCCATTTGCAAGGAAGATTATCTCTTAACACATATTTAAATTTCAGGTTTTGATCTTAAGCGCGCACACACACACATATATTCATAGTATATTCATTTTAAAACTTCTCCAATCAGAAAACAATCATATATATATGATTTTTGAATCAGGGTTTATATTGTGTCATATTGTCTCCTGAATCTGAGAAGGCAGAGTAAATATCTGCAGTTTTGGACCAACATATTAGCTTAACAGTGTTCAATACAAAGTTATATATCCCAGTTCACACACACACACACACACACACATACACGTAAAGAGGTAATATTCAGCCTATCAAAATGTAATAGAAGTGCCACAAATCTGGGAAGAATTCTGTCAAAACATAGAAGGAAAAAGAGAGAATAATAACAAAAAATAATTAGAAAATAGTATATATGTATGTGAATTTCTCAATGGACAAACTGCATATAAAAAGAATGATGAAAGAAGGAAAGTAATGCTTATTTGTAAGAAACAAAGTTATTGTTTCTTACAAACACTTTTGATAAGATCAGAATGCATGATAGTAAGACATATTTCTAATTATTTGTTTAAATTATTGGAATAAATAATCATCTTTATGGATATTTGTATGGCTTTGTGTGTTTACTGAAGGAGCCATTGTCATGAGCTGATGTGACTTCTTAGTACACAAAGAAGGGCAGTGAAAATGAATTTTATTCAGTTAAACAATATTTCCGTATTATTTATTTGGGAAAGATTATTAAATATAGTTAAGTAAAATAGAATGTTTCAATTAATATTTTATGATATGGTCATTGTGGAAATAAAAGCAAAATGGTTACCAATGAACAAAATTTACAGAAGAAATCTAGAATACATACCTTTCTAAAATGTCATATATACATATATATATGTATGTATACACACACATATTCACTTTCATTTGTTTAAAACCTTCTCCAATCAGAAAACAATTAGGCTATGTCTATTGGTGAGCATTGATAAGCTCATATCCAGTAACATATGCTTTGTTGAATTCTATACCCTGGCTTGAACTGTGCCTGAGTGGTAAACCAGAGGAGTCTTCCTCTGCTCTGGGGCAGAAGTAACTGGGTATTTCCACAAGCAATACCAACTACAATGCAAATCAAACTAATGGAGACACTTGATTCTTTTTCTAGGAATAAGAAAAAGTTTAAGATAAAATGTATCATCCCATTGCATAACCTGTGGGCCGTGGATAATGTGGAACTAGTCAGAAAAAATTAAACCTGCCCTTGCAAGAACCTTTTTCTGTTTTGGCCAGAGGGAAACTTTTTGACCTCCTTTCAGTAAGACCTATAGTTTGGACCTGTATTCATAGAAGATAGCTATAGAAATTGTTGGGCAAATTAATGCTTCATAATTCACAGGTTAAACCAATTAACCAGAATGTTTGCAAAATACGAATCCAGTTTAGTCTGATTGTATACGGTATGCCAACACCAATTTTCCCCTTCTATAATGACACCAATTTGTCTATAATTTCCACAACATACATTTCACATGTTAGTATGGACCTTAGTTTTTGATCTGTGATGTTCATCAGTACTCTAGGAGATTCTTGGGGTAGAATGCAGGTACACTGTCTTCTAAGAATAATCTGGAAAAAACAAGGACTTACCATATCCTCCCCATTCTTTTCCCCATAATATCTGGTATTATCTAGGTTTTGAAAATATACAAATTGATTTCTCTCCAGTAATACTGCATATAATACTTAAATTTGACCAATACCTCCAATATTCCCCAGTTAATTTCCATAAAAATAGTATTTAATTGAACAGATAAAAAATAGTTACTTGTAGAATGCTCAAGTATTTGAATGTCTGTAAAGCAGAATATCACTGGTGGTTAATGGTTAACTGATAAGGATAAAGGTCAAAAGATAAAATACCACCAGATATTTAAATGCTAGACACACACACAAATTAGCTCATTTTCATATGCCTTAGCTCAAAGGTCAGGCTCTTCTAAACCTTCCTCGGTTCTCATGCCCTTTTTTTCTTCCACGGGTCGACACTTCTGAATCTGCTGTCAATTTTGTTCAGTCACCTTAGTCCAAGCTCAGTACCTGAAGTCTACCTTCAGCTTAATTATGTTTCTAATCTCCTACCTGGTACCCCAGGCCACTTGGGGAAGCAGCCAATGGCCAAAATATCTTAGATCTCACATGGCTGGTGTCTCTTTCTCCCTCTTTAGCATGGTGAATTATTTTTACCTCCCCTGCATCTCCTAGACTTTCTGTAGTAAAACTGAAAGTCCTTCTTATTCCACCCATCAAATTGACCATTAGGCTCTTTATTGAATGATGAAGAACCAATTAGGTAACAGTACCTTCAATGTTCATATGCAGATCCCTGATCAAAGTGTCAGAAGCAACCGCTTCATATCACCAAGTACCTATAAAGCTTCCCTGCTATGTCATTTTTTATTTTAATCATATGTGATATGTTGTGTGTGTGTCTGTTTGTGTGTGTATATGTATATATATATGTATATATATATATACATGTGTATGTGTATGTGAGTATGTGTGTATATGTGTAGGTTGAAGGGCACAGGCATAATCTACCTTTCTGATAAAAATGGTTGTAGGCAAAGAATAGAGTAGGTGAGCAGTTATTTGTAGAATCATGAATGTGCCTGTCGTTGGGCAAGAGTCAGTACATACGTCCATAGGAAGTCACGATGAGTTATAGATGTTAGAAATGTGGAAGAGTGGAGAAGAAAATTCTGTGAATGAAAGATATTTTCAGCATTGATAATTATTTTTATAAAGAGGAAACTATACATTATCTTACTGTTAGAAAAACCATACCTGGCAGAGAGTTGTGAGCATGGGCAAGAGGAATAATGCATTGGGTAAGGGTTGCTAATTGGGTCAGAAAAACATTGATCAATAAGATAATGTTGATGACTGTAAGACACTGTGAATGTGTCAAATATCAATAAAGTTTAAAGCAATTTGCAGTTATGAATGTTAGCATGTTAAAATCACATTTAATCCATCTTATATTAGAGTATTTTATGCTACAATGGAATAGTGGTGGGCTTATTATTAACTTGTACCAGGAATGTTGAGGTGATGGCTCACACAGATGAAGAACTAATTTCTAGGACCTCCTAACTTGTATGCCAATGCACTCAAGGAAACAAACAATATTTTTTTTTCTTAAAAGCTGTTCTCCCTGCATTAAGTGTGTTCTAAACAATCTATACATTACCTGTGGTTTAGTGTAAATAATGATCCCTTTCTATATGACATGACCTCATGCTACAAGGACACTGCCTTACTTATCCCCTTATACGTATGAAACTGAAGCTTGGCCGTGCCACAGTCACATAACTCTTGAAACATAGTCAAGTCTTGATATCCCCAACTAGCTTCCACACTATATTCTACCCCATGTCATACAAGTGGACCAGTGAAACAGGTCATGCAGAAGGTCAGTCATGTAGAGAATATCATCTACACCTGCACCCTCATGATAGCAGTTGGCTTATAATAATTTTTATGAGAAATAATGTTAAAAATCTTAGCAGTGTCAAGATCTTTTTCTCTTTCAATGTTATAGTTCAATTGAACAGAAAGATCAGTGGTACTATTTTCTCAGATGGTATTTTAGTTGTGATGATACTTTAATTCTGTATAGATATGGGAAATGCAGTTTGTGCTTCATTTCTTTCTTAAAATCATATTTGGTAGACTATCTCCAAATGTGTTGCTGATTAGATGGTCTCTGGATACTACTTTAGTTTCTTTTGTCTATCACATATTTCTTTTAATGTTGAGGAAGTGCACTCATTGCCTCATTTTTATATTGGAGTAAACAGTACTCTTGAGTATTACTTTAAATTCCACTCCATAGATGTTACTAACAATGTCCATTCAAACTATCTGCTACTTCCTCCAATAAGGTCAAGCAGATTTTTCCCTTTTCCTTGTGTATTAGTCACAGAACTTTCATTAGAGTTACAGAACCTATGTACTGTCTCTATATATTAAGGGAATTTATAGCAATGACTTATGGTCTGTAGACTAAGCCAACAATGGGTAGCTGTGAATAGGAAGTCAAAAAATCTAGTAGTTCTTCAGTCTATGAGGCCAGTGTGTCTCACCTGGTCTTCTGAATAAACTTGAATCCTGAAGAAGATATGCTGGAAGTAAAAGCAAACAGGCAAAGAAGAATGAGTTTTCCTTCTTCCAATGTCCTTATTTAGGTCTCCAGCAGAAGATGTGATTCAGATTAACAGTTTGTACCAGCATGCCTAGATTGGGAACTTGCTTTGTCCCACGCTGACCTTGAACTCAGATCCACCTCCCTCAGTCAGTAGAAATTAACGGTGGGTGTGTTCTACCTTGCCTGGGCCTAAACTTTTCATGGCCACTATGCCTCAAGGTCTCTATGTGAAGGTCCAAGTCAAAAGCATGTGTTTTCTAGCCTCAAGAACTGGCTCCCAGGTGTGTCCTGAATTTCTGGATAGTAGTTCACACCAGATGTATTCAATTTGATAACAGCCTTGCAACCAAAAAGTTCTGAGGACTGGCTGTGTTTCCTAGGCTATTACGTGACCATATTGTTGCTTCTAAAACATTTTTAAATATTCCCTCATCCAATACTGCATATTGCTAAACTGATTGTCTTGTGTTTAACATCATTATGGTACTTATAAAGTATTGACAGTGACTAGCTTAAAATAAGCTACTAGTGAATTAATTTTACTCTATTGTTTGTTTTTATTGCATTTGAGCAGCTCCATTGATGCAGCCAAGAAGGATATCATGAAACCATTGTCAATGAAGATATTCACTGAGGACATCACAACCTGTGACAGTGTATGTGAATACAAAATCAAAACCATTTCAAGTTCATGACTAGCAGAGAGACAGGCAGTTTGTAGAGTAATGGATGATGGAGACATAAGAGGGTGGAAGGGAGAGATAGTAAGATTTTATGCACATTGAAAAGCTATATGGGTAGAACATGCACATGTGTTTTTCATATGTGATATGTAGAAAGTAATATGCAGCAAGATTGATCCACAAGATAAAGCAAAAAGAATGTATTTTTTCTAAAATAACAAAATTACTTCAGGTGATTTTGCAACTACATACATTTCCATGCCAAGTTTTATTATTCAAATTAAACAGCTTGTTTCATCTTTTTTATTAGATAATTTCTTTATTTACATTTCAAATGTTATCCCCTTTCCAGGTTACCCCTCTAAAAACAGCCTATCCCATTCCCCTGCTCCCCCCCCCCACACCCCTACCGACCCATTCCAGCTTCTCTGTCCTGGTATTTCCGTACACTAGGGCTTTGAGCCTTCACAGTACCAAGGGCCTCTCCTACCATTGATGTCCAACAAGGCCATCCTCTGCTTCTTATGAGGCTGGAGCCATGGGTCTCTCCATGTGTACTCTTTGGTTGGTGGTTTAGCTCCTGGGAGCCCTGTGAGTACTGGTTGGTTCATATAGCTCCTCCTATGGGGCTGCATACCCCATAAGCTCCTTGAGTCTTTTCTCTAGTTCCTCTATTTGGGTCCCTGTGCTCAGTCTAATGGTTGGCTGAGAGCATCCACCTCTGTATTTGTCAGGCACTGACAGAGTCTCTCAGGAGACAGCTCTATCAAGCTCCTGTCAGCAAGCACTTGTTGGCATCCACAATAGTGCCTGGGTTTGGTGAATATATATAAGATGGATCCCCAGGTGGTGCAGTTTCTGGATGGTCTTTTCTTCAGTCTATGCTGCACACATTGTCTCTGTATCTCCTACCATGAGTATATTGTTTCACCTTCTATGAATGATCAAAGTATCCAGACTTTGGTCTTCCTTCTTCTTGAGCTTAATGTGGTTATTTCATTTTGTATTGTATTTTGGTTATTCCAAGCTTCTGGACTTATATCCACTTGTAAGTGAGTGCATACTATCTGTGTTCTTTTGTGATTGGGTTACCTCACTCAGGATAATAGTTTCTAGCCCCATCCATTTGCCTAAGATTTTCATGGATTCATTGTTTTTAATAGCTGAGTAGTACTCCATTGTATAAATATACCACTTTTTCTGTATCCATTCCTCCATTGAGGGACATCTGGGTTGTTTCCAGCTTCTGGCTATCATAAATTGATCTTAGGCATTATGACTTGTCTAAGATGAAATCTCAAAGAAGTTTGATTTGCATTTTCTTGATGACTAAAGATGTTGAGCATTTCTCTAAGTGTTTCTCGGATATTTGAATTTTGCCATTTGAGACTTCTGTTTATATTTACACTTCATTTTGCATTGGAATATTTGTATTCTTGATATCTAGTGTTTAGTCTCATATATTTTATATAACAGCCCTCTACCAAATTAAAAAAATTCTTTTACATTCTGTAGTATGCAGCGTTGCCCCATTGATGATGTTCTTCGCAGTACAGAAGTTTCTCCGTTTCATGAGGTTCCAATCATTAATTGTTGATCTTAGCACCTGTGCTAATGGAATTCTGTGTAGAAAGTCTTCTCCTGTGCTACTGCATTCCAGCCTATTCCCTACTTTCTCTTCCATCAAGTTCATTGTACTTGTTTTTCTGTTTGTTTTGTTTTTTTGTTTTTTTATTCGATATATTTTTTATTTACATTTCAAATGATTTCCCCTTTCCTGGCTCCCCACTCCCCGAAAGTCCCATAAGCCCCCTTAAGTGCTCTTCCCTCCCTCTGTTCCCACATCTACCCCTTGCCCCTTCCCTGTTCTGGTATTGCTCTATACTACTGCACTGAGCCTTTCCAGAACCAGGGGCCACTCCTCTGTTCTTGTTGGACATCTTTTGATATGTGGATTATGACTTGGGTAATCCAAGTTTCTAGGCTAATATCTGCTTATCAGTGAGTGCATACCATGATTGATCTTTTGAGACTGGATTACCTCACTTAGTATGATGTTCTCCAGTTCCATCCATTTGTCTAAGAATTTCATGAATTCATTGTATTTGTTTTTATGTTGAGGTGTTTGATTCATTTGGAGTAGAGCTTTGCTCAGAGTTATATGTAATGGATCCATTTTTATTCTTCTACATGTACCCAGTGATTATGACGAGCAACATTTGACGAAGATGTCTTTTTTTCCCAGTGTTTATTTCTGGATTTCTTAACAAAAATCAGGTGTTCAAGGGTTTGTGGATTTATGTCTCAGACTTCAGTTTGATTTTATTGATTGGCATGTGTTTTTATGCTATTCTATGTTTTGTTTCTTTTTTTTTTTAAATTAGTGTAATTTGAAATCAAGAATGGTGATACCTCCAGCACTTATAAAGCTCTTATCATACAGGTCTTTCACTAGCTTGGTTAGAGTTACCCCAAGAATTTTATTTTGTTTCACCTTCTAAGAAGGACCATAGTATCCAAACTGGTCTTCTTGAGGTTAATGTGGTCTGTGAATTGTATCTTTGTTATTCCAAGCTTCTGGGCTCATATCCACTTATCAGTGCGTGCAGACCATCTGTGTTCTTGTGTGTGTGTGTGTGTGTGTGTATATCTGTTTGCCTATAATATATTTCATATATATATATATATGTGTGTGTGCATTAAAATAATAATTAAAGAAGAATTCATGAGTTGGAGGATAATAGTGAAAGAACACAGAAAGAGTTGGAGAAGGAAAGGTGGAAATTCTATAAATACAGTACTAATGTATAATATTCTGAGAAGATTTAAAAAATAAATAAAAATGTAAAGTAGCAACGAAAATGTGTTTTTTGGAATAAGAAGTAAACTAGACATAAAAATTTATGTATGAATTTGCAAATGTTTGATCTTGACTTGATTCAGGAAAGTGTAAGAGGATGTCCAATAAAGTACTGTTCTACAGTAGCACGCCCACAGCGGTTTACTGTGTCACTTTTACTCTCAGAAGTGATATAGCAGATATATTCTTGGTAGCGATTTGAAAATTAGCTTGGAGTTTATTTTTAAATGTGAGAATGTCTCATTTCTTGCGCTAATTAATTCTATTTGAAGAGGACATACATCAGAAGACTGCGAAATTATTTTTTCCGGTTTGCCATGTCTATATGTAGGCTAGCAGAGAAACATTTCTAAACAGGGAACATTGGAGCTGCCTTCACTTGGCTCTATTTTATGCTACAGCTTGCTGTTGCAGGAAAATACTATAGAATATTTCTATGAAATCCATAAATTAAAGACTGAGACTCTTTATTGTTGAAATCGTTCCTTAATATGCTATATGTGTTTCTTTATCCTTTAAGGTTGAAATGTGGAAAATATTTGTATTTTATTCAGTGTAAGATTGCTGTCATGTTACAACAACTTCTGTATCATGGGACTGTTTTAATTCAGGATTTTAATCGCAATATCTTTCCAACACTTTTAACATAGACAACATAGATGGAAGGATAGATAACATATGGTAGATAAGTGTTTTAGGTAAATATGTGTGTTTTTTTTACAGAAAGGGATTTTTTATTAAGGAAACTTTTTCAAAATGGAGTTTTTCATCACTCTCCTCCTGCAAAACCTTCAAAGGCTCCATTCTTTGTATAGACCAAAGCAAATACCAGAATCCGGTCAACTGAAATAACAGCATCATACCTACTATGTTTGTCACCATATACCAACAGAAGAAACTCACCAATGTATCTGTTCCTTTTGTGTTTCTTATGGTTTCACTACAAAGCATTTTCCCAAAGGCTCATGTGTTGACTATCTGGTACCCAGATGGTTCATGAGAGTTGAAAAATGAGAGCCCAGGCTCCATCAGTAAATAACACAATTGGTATTCCTTATCTGATGTCATGATTGGAACTGGTAGATTGTTGGAAGGTGAAGCTCATTGGAGTAAGTAGCTAATTAGTGTCTAACCCTCAAAATGTGTCTTAGAATCAGGCTCTCTCTTTGCTTCTTAAGTATTCTTAATAGTTAGTTCCTTTATTTTTGTCTATGTGTATGCATGATTTAGAAAGGTACCACATATTAGCACTGTGCATGTGAAAATCAGAGAGTAGCCTGATTTTCAGTTCTCTTACTTCTGAATATATGGTGTCAGTAGATCAGACTCAATCACCTTTACCTGCTGAGTCATCTTGCCCCGCTGCCTCTGCTTTTTGCCTTGCCTATTACAAGACAGCAGCCTCTGTCATGTACCCCTGCCACACTGTGGCCACACTATGCTTAACCTCAGGCCCAAAGAAACAGATCCAGGAGACCATGGCCTGAACAACTTTAGACAATAATACCATATAAACCTTTCATTCTTCAAGAGGCAGACAAATCTCATGTAGTTTGTCACAGTGACAAAACAACCTTGCTGTCTTCATCTCCTGGCATGTGATTAGATGGAGAATCAAATAGTCTTTAATACAAAAGAAGTGATTGATGTCTTTACTATCTTTAGTAATGCTTGGCGCTTTATGATTAAAATGTCATAGAATATAAGTATCATTTAATAAATCTTGATTATAATTGAGTGTTATTAAATGACTTTGTCATCCTTTCAAGTTAACCACAATCCCTTTTGGACACCCTTGATTAGTCTCCAGTGACTATATACTCAGTTCTTTCACAAGGATGGAGTCTAACATATGTGGAAAACTCAAGGGATCCTGTGTTATTATATTAACTCTAAGCCATGCTGTCTTTTCATAACTAAACCACACCTTACATAATCCATCCCACTTTCAGAGTCTTTTTATTTATGATGCCATCACATTGAAACTTTTGTTTACTCAAGATAAAGGTTACACCACCTTTAGAGTCATGGGTGCTGACTAACACCTTTAGGACATGGATAAGTCTCTGACTCAGTACTCAGACTACTCATTCTATGTTAGGTGCTGGGTTGACTCTTTCAGTTCACTGCCTCTCCTTTCTTTCTTTCTTTCTTTTTTCTTTTTTAAAATTTCATTCGATATATTTTTATTTACATTTCAAACGATTTCCCCTTTTATGGTCCCCCACTCCCCGAAAGTCACATAAGGCCCCTTCCCTCTCCCTATTCTCCCACCTACCCCTTCCCACTTCCCTGTTCTGGTTTTGCCTTATACCGCTACACTGAGTCTTTCCAGAACCAGGGGCCACTCCTCCGTTCTTCTTGTACCTCATTTGATGTGTGGATTATGTTTTGGGTATTCCAGTTTTCCAAGCTAATATCCACTTATTAGTGAGTGCATATCATGACTGATCTTTTGAGACTGGGTGACCTCACTTAGTATGATGTTCTCTAGCTCCATCCATTTGCCTAAGAATTTCATGAATTCATTGTTTCTAATGGCTGAATAGTACTCCATTGTGTGGAGTATACAATGTTGTGTATACAACAACTCCAATGTTGTGTATACAACATTTTTTGCATCCACTCTTCTGTTGAGGGATATCTGGGTTCTTTCCAGCTTCTGGCAATTATAAATAGGGCTGCTATGAACATAGTGGAACATGTATCCTTATTACATGGTGGGGAATCTTCTGGGTATATGTCCAGGAGTGGTATGGCAGGATCTTCTGGAAGTGAGGTGCCCAGTTTTCTGAGGAACTGCCAGACTGATTTCCAGAGTGGTTGTACCAATTTGCAACCCCACCAGCAGTGCAGGAGTGTTCTTCTTTCTTCACATCCTCGCCAACACCTGCTGTCTCCTGAGTTTTTAATCTTATCCTTCCTGACTGGTGTAAGGTGAAATCTCAGGGTTGTTTTGATTTGCATTTCCCTGATGACTAATGAAGTTGAGCATTTTTTAAGATGTTTCTCTGCCATCCGAAGTTCTTCAGGTGAAAATTCTTTGTTTAACACTGTACCCCATTTTTAATAGGGTTATTTGGTTTTCTGGAGTCTAACTTCTTGAGTTATTTGTATATATTGGATATTAGCCCTCTATCTGATTTAGGTTGGTGAAGATCCTTTCTCAATTCGTTGGTTGCTGATTTTTCCTTTTGATGGTGTCTTTTGCTTTACAGAAACTTTGTAACTTTATGAGGTCCCATTTGTCAATTCTTGATCTTAGAGCATAAGCTATTAGTGTTCTGTTTAGGAACTTTCCCCCTTTACCGATGTTCTCAAGGGTCTTTCCCAGTTTCTTTTCTATTAGCTTCAGGGTGTCTGGCTTTATGTGGAGGTCCTTGATCTATTTGGAGTTGAGCTTAGTACAAGTAGATAAGGATGGATCAATTCGCATTCTCCTGCATGTTGACCTCCAGTTGACCCAGCACCATTTGTCGAAAAGGCTGTCTTTTTTCCATTCGATGTTTTCAGCCCCTTTGTCGAGGATCAAGTGGTCATACGTGTGTGGGTTCATTTCTGGATCTTCAATCCTGTTCCATTGATCTGCCTGCCTGTCACTGTACCAATACCATGCAGTTTTTTACACTATTGCTTTCTAGTATTGCTTGAGGTCAGGGATACTGATTCCCCCAGAATTTCTTTTGTTGCTGAGAATAGTTTTAGCTATCCTGGGTTTTTTGATATTCCAGATGAATTTGAGAATTGCTCTTTCTAACTCTATGAAGAATTGAGTTGGGATTTTGATAGGTATTGCATTGAATTTATATATTGCTTTTGACAAAATGGCCATTTTAACTATATTAATCTTGCTGATCCATGAGCATGGGAGGTTTTTCCATTTTTTGAGGTCTTCTTCTTTTTCCTTCTTCAGAGTCTTGAAGTTCTTATCATACAGACCTTTCACATGTTTGGTAAGAGTCACCCCAAGATACTTTATACTGTTTGTGATTATTGTGAAGGTTGTCAGTTCCCTTATTTCTTTCTCAGCCTGCTTATCCTTTGAGTATAGGAAGGCTACTGATTTGCTTGAGTTGATTTTATAACCTGCCACTTTGCTGAAGTTGTTTATCAGCTGTAGGAGTTCTCTAGTGCAGTTTTTTGGGTCACTTAGGTAGACTATCATATCATCTGCAAATAATGATAGTTTGACTTCTTCCTTTCCAATTTGTATCCCTTTGACCTCCTTATGTTGTCGAATTGCCTGATCTAGTACCTCAAGTACAATAAAAAATAAGGAGAAAGGCGGCAGCCCTGTCTAGTCCCTGATTTTAGTGGGATTGCTTTAAGTTTCTCTCCATTTAGTTTGATGTTGGCTACCGATTTGCTGTATATTGCTTTTACTATGTTTAGGTATGGGCCTTGAATTCCTGTTCTTTCCAAGACTTTAAGCATGAATGGATGCTGAATTTGGTCAAATGCTTTTTCAGCATCAAATGAAATGACCATGTGGGTTTTTTTCTTTTTTTTTAGTTTGTTTATGTAGTGGATTGCATTGATGGATTTCCATATATTGAACCAACTCTGCATTCCTGGAATAAAGCCTACTTGATCATGGTGGATGATTATTTTTATGTGTTCTTGAATTCGGTTGGCAAGAATTTTATTGAGTATTTTTGTATCGATGTTCATAAGGGAAATTGGTCTGAAGTTCTCTTTCTTTGTTGGATCTTTGTGTGGTTTTGGTGTCAGCGTAATTGTGGCTTCATAGAAGGAATTGGGTCGTGTTCCTTCTGTTTCTATTTTGTGGAATAGTTTGAAGAGTATTGGTGTTAGGTCTTCTTTGAAGGTCTGATAGAATTCTGCACTGAAACCATCTGGTACTCTGTTTTTTTGGTTGGAAGGCTTTCTATGACCCCTTCTATTTCTTTAGGGGTTATGGGACTGTTTAGATGATCTGTTTGGTCCTGATTTAATTTTGGTATTTGGTATCTGTCTAGGAAATTGTCCATTTTCTCCAGATTCTCCAGTTGTGTTGAGTATAGGCTTTTGTAGTAGGATCTGATGATTTTTTGAATTTCCTCAGTTTCTGTTGTTATATCTCCCCTTTCATTTCTAATTTTGTTAATTTGGATACTTTCTCTCTGCCCTTTGGTCAGTCTGGCTAAGGGTCTATCTATCTTGTTGATTTTCTCAAAAAAACCAGCTCCTGGATTCATTGACTCTCTGTATGGTTCTCTTTGTTCCACTTGACTGATTTCAGCCCTGAGTTTGATGATTTCCTGTCTTCTACTCCTCCTGGGTGAAATAGCTTCTTTTTGTTCCAGGGCTTTCAGGTGTGTCATTAAGCTGCTAGTATATGCTCTCTCCATTTTCTTTTTGGAGGCACTCAGGGCTATGAGTTTTCCTCTTAGCACTGCTTTCATTGTGCCCCAAAGATTTGGGTATGTTGTGCCGTCATTTTCGTTAAATTCTAAAAAGTCTCTGATTTCTTTCGTCTTTCTTCTTTTGCCAAGGTGTCATTGAGTAGATTATTGTTCAGCCTCCATGTGTATGTGTGGACTTTCTTTTGTTTTTGTTGCCAATGAAGACCACTCTTACTCCTTAGTGATCCAATAGGAGGCATGGGATTAGTTTGATCTTCTTATATTTGTTGAGGTCTGTCTTGTGACCAATTATATGGTTGATTTTAAACAAAGTAACATGAGGTGCTGAGAAAAAGGTATATTCTTTTGCCTTAGGGTTAAATGTTCTATAAATATCAGTCAACTCCAATTGGTCCAAAGCTTCAAATAGTTTTATTGTTTCCCTGTTTAGTTTCTGTTTTCCTGATCAGTCCATTAAGGAGAGTGGAGTGTTGAAATCACCCACAATTATTGTGTTAGGTGCAATGTGTGCTTTGAGCTTTAGTAAGGTTTCTTTTATGAATGAGGGTGCCCTTGCCTTTGGCACATAGATGTTCAGAATTGAAAGTTCTTCTTGGTGGATTTTTCCTTTGACTAGCAAGAAGTGTCCTTCTGTATCTCTTTTGATGACTTTAGGTTGAAAGTCAATTTTATCAGATATTAGAATGGCTACTCCAGCTTGTTTCCTGAGACCATTGGCTTGTAAAATTGTCTTCTAGCCTTTTACTTTAAGGTAGTGTTCGTTTCTAACATTGAGGTGTGTTTCCTGTATGCAGCAAAATGTAGGGTCCTGTTTCCTTATACAGTCTGTTAGTCTATGTCTTTTTATTGGGGAGTTGAATCCATTGATGTTAAGAGATATTAAGGAATAGTGATTATTACTTCCTGTCATTTTCGATGTTATTTTTATATTTGAGTGGTTATCTTCTTTTGGGTTTGATGAAAGAAGGTAACTATCTTGCTTTTTCCAGGGTGTAGTTTCCCTCCTTGCATTGGAGTTTTCCTCCTATTATTCTTTGTAGAGCTGGGTTTGTAGAAAGATTGTGTAAATTTGGTTTTGTCATGAAATAACTTGGTTTCTCCATCTATTGTGATTGAGAGTTTTGCTGGGTATAGAGGTCTTGGCTGACATTTGTTTTCTCTTAGAGTCTGCATGAGATCTACCCAGGATCTTCTAGTTTTCATGGTCTCTGGTGAGAAGTCTGGTGTGATTCTGATAGGTCTTCCTTTATATGTTACTTGGCCTTTTTCTCTTACTGCTTTTAATATTCTTTCTTTGTTTAGTACATTTGTGGTTTTGATTATTATGTTTCGAGAGGTATTTCTGTTCAGATCCAGTCTGTTTGGAGTTCTGTATACTTCTTGTATATTCATGGGCATCTCTCTCTTTAAGTTGGGAAAGTTTTCTTCCATAATTTTGTTGAAGATATTTGCTGGCCCTTTCAGCTGTAAATCTTCACTCTCATCTATACCCATAATCCTTAGGTTTGGTCTTCTCATTGTGTCCTGGATTTCCTAGATGTTCTGGGATACAAGCTTTTTGCAATATGCATTTTTTTTGTCTGTTGAGTTAATGGTTTCTATGGTATCTTCAGCATCTGAGATCCTTTCTATCTCTTGTATTCTGTTGTTGATATTTGCATCTATGGCCCCTGATTTCTTCTCAAGGTTTTCTATCTCCAAAGTTGTCTCCCTTTGTGTTTTCTTAGTTGTTTCTACTTCTGATTTTAGATCCTGGATGGTTTTGCTTAGCTCCTTCACTTGATTGTTTGTGTTTTCCTGTAATTCTTTAAGAGCTTTTTATGTTTCCTCTTTCATGACTTCTGCTGTTTGATTCCCTTTCTTCTGCATTTCTTTACATTTTTTTTGTGTGTTTCTTCTTTATTATCTTCTATCTCTTGAGCCTTATTCTCCTGAATTTCTTCAAGTGATTTTTGTGTTTCCATTATACGGGTTTCTAGCTTATTCATGTTTTCCTGTATTTCTTTAAGAGATTCATTTATGTCCTTTTTGTGTTCTTCTAGCAGCATCATGACCAGTGATTTTAAATCCAAATCTTGTTTTTCTGGTGTGTTTGTGTAATCAGGACTTGCTGATGTTGGAGAGTTTGGTTCAGACACTGCTATATTGCCTAGGTTTCTGTTAGTAGCATTCCTGCATTTGCCCTTTGCTATCTTGCTATTTCTGGTGTTAGCTGGTCTTGTCTCTGGCTGGTATTTGCGCCTCCTGTGAGGCTATAGGGCTATTTCTGCAACACTGGATGGCTGGCTTTCTCCTGTTACAGACTGCTAATGTTCTGCCCTCCTCTTGGGTGCCTTTGGAGCCCTAGTGTGCCTTGCTCCAGGTTGTCTGTGTGAACCAGGCGTTGCCTGTTAGCTCCTTCAGTGAGTGTTGATGGTCTATGCCGCTGGACATTTTCTGCATGCTGGTCACTCTCCTGGGCAGCCGATCTCCCAACTGGGTTGGTGCACACAAGGCTAGCCTAGCTGCTGAGGCCCTGAGTCTAGGCAAAAGCCTGGCAGGCTAAAGCCTGAGCAAAGTTCCCTTCGGGCTATGACTGTTAATTGGTTCTTTCAGCAGGCCAGGATGGAGGAGGGTATGCGTGCTCCCTGAAAGTGCCAGGAGAGTCTGCTGGGCTAACAACCTCCTGGCCGCACTGATGGCCCACGGAGCAGCCCAGGGCCTGGAGTCAGTCCAAGGCCTGTCTGTCTTAGGCCCCCGCTATGTTAGCCTCAGGCTATGACTCTTAGCTGACTTTGCCTGGTAGAACTCTCTGGCATCCAGTAGTCAAAATGGTGGAGTGTGTGCTGGGTTTGCACACAGATGGCCCCCCGAGCAGCCCTGGGCCTGGGTGCAGGCCAACACCCATTGGCTTAGTCCCCTGCGATGTTGGCCTTGGGTTATCTTTGTGTACCTCAGTCTGTCTGATTTCCCTGGCACCCGAGATCCAAGATGGCAGAGAGACTTTTGTAACTGACTGGCGGGAGGCATCTGTCACTGCTTGCAGCCCGGCTGGCCAGCGAAGGTCAGTGGTAGCAGGCGCAAGGCCTGCCTGGACCCTGTTGCCTCTGGACTCCCTTCCTCTGGGCCAGCTGCTGCCACTGCTGCTGCTCCTGCCTCTGCTTTCTATGCCCTCCTTCATCTTCTTTCCAGAGAGTGAAATAACTTCTGATAATTTTCTTGAACTTCCGGAGTTTCTTTTGGACTTCTTGAACTAATTATCATTCAATCCCCTATGCATTTGTCTACCTTGTGTAGTAGTTGATTTCTTTACTTACACATAGTCTCAGTTAGTATTGAGGATGATCTTTTCTTTCTTCAATTTATACTTAATTATTTGTGTGTGTGTCTGTGTGTGTGTGTGTGTGTGTGTAAGAATAAGTGTATACACAGATCACATGTGGATCATAGCATACATATGGAGGTCAGAGACAAATTTCAGGACTTAGTTTTCTCCTTCCATCATGTTCCAGGAATTAAATGCAGGTTATCTGGCTTGGTGGCAAGTGCCTTTATTTTCTAAATTATCTGGCCAGCTCAAAAAGTAGGGATAATTTCTATGGCAGTCATCTTCCACTCTTCCCAACAGTATATGGGCTCTTCTCCCTCATGTGTATTATAGTTGTTCTGTCACTGAATGAAAGAAAGGTTTGTTTTGACTCATACTTTGGGGTTAAAGTCTCTATGGAGGCAGGAGCTAGAAAGCAGATGATCATGCTGAATTCAGAGCAAGCAGAGAGAGAGAGAGAGAGAGAGAGAGAGAGAGAGAGAGAGAGAGAGAGGAGAGGATACTAGAGAGGACAATGTTCTGCTCACTTTCCTCTTTACTTTATTAAAAATAAACGCAATGTATTCAGCTGTGCCATACAAATAAGCTGGGTCATCCCACCCCAGTTCACCTAATCTAGAAACTCCTTTATCAGCATGCCCAATGATTTGTGTCCTAGGTGATTCTAGACCTTGTCCAATTGACAGTCACTGTAACCATCACATGTTTCTATAATTTGGGTGCTGAGCGAAGAAGAGAAGAAAGCTATAGACCTTGGGTTTCCAACAGTTTACAAATTATTATGATGGCCTGCCTCTATTACAGATGCCATCAGAAGACATATAATCATGGATTAGATAAAGGAAATATTGTAAGTACAATGTTGATACTAGTTCCCTTGCTACCATCTCTCATGTTCCATGGAAATGATACAACATTTGGGATGGATGCACAATGAAAGAATACCATTTTTTGAGAATTTGATTGAATTTGATTGAATTTGGGAATTTGAATTTTTTGAAAAAAAGATTCACTTCAAAATACTTCAAGACCTTTCCTGCCAATGCAACCTTGAAAAACTACCATATAAGCTTTGCATTTACATTTTAGCCACACTCAAGGATAATATTTAAAGACATAAATACACATAGTCCTTGATAAACTGCTTATCACATGGTAAGGCCATGTTCATTCCTTATACCTGCCTTCCCAGCTACTAGATAGATTCAACAAGACAAGAAGAAAGGTCTCTATTTTCCCTTGTATTATTGAGCATTCTCACAAGGATCATTAAACATCAGAATCCTTCCTGTGGTCTCCAGGCTGGGATTCAGAGGCCAAATCTTTTAAATTCAGACACCACTTTTGAAAATTTAAACTCAGGTAAACCTCATTCAGGCTGCTACCTAACGTTGGTTTCCAAGTTAGCCCAGAAAAAGACCAGCGTCTCAAGGTTAATCTCTGGCAATAAAACTTAACCTTAGCTCCAGCTTCCAACAAATCCAACATTTCCAAGTTAATTGCCAACAAGCCTAATTGCTCCTGCCTAATGACCACCAATGCAGAGGGAAGCAGAAATTAAGTTTATAATTTGACTCCAAGCAAGAAACCCTCACACAGCCTCTGGTTTCCATCTGGACTTGGAGATGACCCTGTGCCACAGCTCTCTAAACCCAAATCCCATCTGGGGATAACTTGTCTTGTAGGAGTGCTGAGACATTTGAGAGCACAGGTGAGACCACCACTTCTGCTCAAATACCTGACCCAACAGGGACCCTCCCAGACCCATCAGTACACAGGAACCAAAGAACAGCCAGAGACATGATCCTTCCAGTTTCATACTGGAAGTTCTCCATACCCTAATCCTGCCTGGAGAGAGTTGATCTCCCAGGCGTGCTGACACACAGGTTTACAGAAGAGACAAGCCAGAGTCAGAGACAGAAAAACCAACTAACTGCAGATGGCAAGATGCAAGTGCAAGAACATAAGCAAAAGAAACCAAAGCTACTTGGCATCATCAGAACCAAGTTCTCCCAACACAGTGAGCCCTGGGTATCCCAAAACACCAGATTTCATGATGATGATAGAGGACTTTAAGTAGGAAATACGTAACTCACTTAAAGAAATATAGGAGAATAGTAAACAGGCAGAAGCCCTTAAAGAGGAAACACAAAAATCCCTTAAAGAATCACAGGAAAACACAACCAAACATGTGAAGGAATTGAACAAAACCATCAAGGATCTAAAAATGGAAATAGAAACAATAAAGACATCACAAAGTGAGACAACCTTGGAGCTAGAAAATCCAGGAAAGAGATCAAGAGTCATAGATGCAAGCATCAACAACAGAATACAAGAGATAGAAGAGAGAATCTCAGGTGCAGAAGATATCATAGAAAACATTGACTGCTGAGTCAAAATACAAAATGCAAAAAGCTCCTATCCCAAAATATCCAGGAAATCCAGGACACAATGAGAAGACCAAACCTGAACGTAATAGTTATAGAAGAGAGTGAAGGTTCCCAAATTAAAGGGTCAGTAAATACCTTCAACAAAATTATAGAAAACTTCCCTAACCTAAAAAAAAGATTCCTCTAAATATACAAGAAGCCTAGAGAACTCCAAATAGATTGGGCTAGAAAAGAAATTCCTCTTGTCACATAATAATCAAAACACAGAAAGAATATTAAAAGCAGTAAGGGTAAAAGGTCAAGTAACACATAAAGGTAGACCTATCAGAATTACACCAGACTTCTCACCAGAGACTATGAAAGCTAGAAGATCCTGGGTAGATGTCATACAGACCCTAAGAGAATGCCAGCCCAGACTATTATACCCAGCAAAACTCTCAATCACCATAGATGGAAAAACCAAGATAATCCATGACAAAACCAAATTTACATAGTATCTCATCACAAATCCAGCCCTACAAAGGATAATAGATGGAAAATGCCATCACAAGGAGGGAAACTACACCCTAGAAAAAGCAAGAAAGTAATTCTCCTTCAACAAACCCAAAGAAGATAGCCACACAAAAATAATTCCACCTCTAATAAGAAAAGAGGTATAAGAAAATAAGGAAGTAACAATCACTATTCCTTAATTTCTCTTAATACCGATGGACTAAATTTCCCAATAAAAAGACATAGTCTAACAGATTCAATACGTAAACAGGACCTAGCATTTTGCTACATACAGGATCTTTACAATCCTATATCCAATTGAGACCTAATATCCAATATATGCAAAAAAGTTAGACTCCAGAGAACCAATAACCCTACCAAAAAATAAGGAACTGAGCTAAACAGAGAATTCTCAACTGAAAAAAATCAAATGACAGAGAAGCACCTAAAGAAATGTTCAAATCCTTAGTCATTAGGGAAATACAAATCAAAATGACCCTGAGATTCCACCTCACACCAGTCAGAATGGCTAAAATAAAAAACTCAGGTGACAGCAGATGCTGGTAAAATTCCTCCATTGTTGGTGGAATTGAAAGCTAGCTAGTACAACCACTCTGGAACTCAGTCTGGTGTTTCCTCAGAAAACTTGATATACAACTAACTCAGGAACCAGCTATACCACTTCTAGACAGATAACCAGAAGATGCTCCAACATGTAATAAGGTCACATGTTCCACTATATTCGTAAAAGCCATATATATAATAGCCAGTAGCTGCAAAGAACCCAGATGTCCCTCAACAGAGGAATGGATACAACAAATGTGGTACATTTACACAATGGAGTACTACTCAGCTATTAAAAACTATTTCCTCATGAAATTCACCAGTAAATGTATGGATCTAGAAAATATCATCCTGAGTGAGGTAACTCAGTTACAAAAGAACATACATCATATGTACTCACTGATAAGTGGATATTGGGCAAAAAGCATTGTTTACCCATGACTCACAGACTACATGAAGCTCAAGAGAAAGAAAGACCAAAGTGTGGATGCTTCAGTCCTACTTGCAATGGGAAACAATATAATCAAAGGAAGTAGAGGGCGAGGGGGGGACTTGGGAGGAATAGGAAGGGGAAAGGAAACAGAAGGGCAGAATCAAGTATGGGATGAGATGGAGGAGGTGTACAGGGGCTCAGAAAATTCAACAGAGGTGTGTACCAATGGGGAATGTAGAACTGGTAGTAGCAATAAGAAAATCCCAGATGCCAGGAAAGAAAGAAACTCCCATAACCCATCTGAGATGACATTAGCTGAAATACCCCAAAGGTATGGGAGAACCTGTTGAGACCATCCATATCCAGTGGTTAGGCATGGCTCCCTGGTTGAGGGATGGGGCCACCCATCCATCTCCAATTAACCCAGAATTGTTCCTGTTTAAAGGAAATACAGGGACAAAGAGTAGAACAGAGACTGAAGGAAAAGCCATCCAGAGACTGCCCACCTGGGGATCCATCCCATGTACAGTCACCAAACCCAGACACTATTGCTGATGAGAAGAAGTGTTGCTGACAGGAACCTGACACAGCGGTCTCTTGAGAGGCTTTGCCAGATTCTGATCAATACAGATAGGGATGCCCATGGTCAGTCTTCAGAGTGAGCATAGAGAACCCAATGGAAGACTTAGGGGAAGGACTAAAGGATCTGAAGGGCCTTTATCTGGCACTGACAGGAGGGGAGGCCCTGGGTCCTTTGAAGGCTTGATGCCCCAGTGTAGAGGAACGCTGGGGCAATGAGGCAGGAGTGGGTGAGAGGGTGGGTAGGGGAGGACCCTCATAAAAGCAGTGTAAGGGGGGATGAGATAGGGGGTTTGCAGAGGGGAAACCAGGAAAGGGGATAACATTAGAAGTATAAACAAACAAAATATCCAATTCACACACACACAAACACACACACACACACACATTGCCCACATTGCCACTTGCTTTCTATAATATGCTGCTCGGATAGATATTTGGGTACCTCTCTGTCAAAGCTCTCCTACTGTGTCAGGGCTGGCAGGGGAGGAGCCCAAGCTGGATCTTGGACTAGAGAAAAAAGACCCTGTTGTGAATTACGTCAGATTGGCTCCTTCCCTTTTTTGGGGTGTTCACTAAAAATTCCCTGGCACTACATGATTCAGTGACTTAGCAAGGGCAACTCATCAGTCAATATTTTTCACTTTTGAACTTGTAAAAAAAAAAGACATAAAATTCTATTTGTTCAGGTCTCCATGTTTGAAGGTTCTGTTGTTTAGAATTTATCTGATATTCTTCATAAGTATTTTGAAGACTCCCTAGGTGTAAGACCACCAACCAAGTGGAGAGTTTACAGTCGATGTAGAAACATTCTCTAATTCCAAGATTGGCTCCAGGCTGAGCCCAACATTAACCTTGGTCCGGTTCTGTCCACTGGCAGTACCATAAGAGCTTGAAAACAGCAGTAGGAACCTGTTTTCCTCCTCTTCTGCATAGAGCTTAACTGATGATATCTTTTGAGAAAAGAACTTCCTTTGGAAAAGTAATAGTGCTTCCCAGTTTCATCTTGGGGCAAGCAGGGAGCTACATTTTTCTTTGATATTCAGCCTAAAAGCAATTGCTTTCCTTTTTGTTTTGTTTTGGTTTTATATCACCACCATAGGAACTTAGTTGTTCCCTTAGGACTTTTATTAAAATAACCAGGATTATTATTATTTATTAAAGAGATAGAGGGCCTGTAGCTTCTAATACAGTGATCGTTTGCTCAGGTAAAATACCTTATTAGTAACTGTCAGTTTTTAAAAGTAGATGTGGACTAATTCAATTATATTACAAGGTTTGGCAGACACAATGTTCTGCATCCTAAAGGGTAGGAACGGTGAGTTTGTTTATTTTCAGTGGTTATCTAGCTCTCACAGTGAACAAGGACCAATAATTCAGCTATAATATTTTATGTTCCCAGAAACCCCAAGAGATAGGACGTTTATCCCCATTTTACAGATGAAGACATTGGCTTGCTCAAAGTTAAGGACAGAAAATTAAAAACCAATCTACTCTGCATAGCTCCAGATTAGACTCCTTTTAAACCAATGCCCTTCATGAGAAGCTGAATAAAATGGGTCCTTCTTTCTCACTCTTTAATGACTGGTTATAATAACTCTCCTCTGGGCTTTCATCAGACAGAGCAATGATGCAGTTTTAGTCAGAGTGCTTCCATTTATAGCCCTGGAAAGGGAATGATGAGAAGAGAGAATGTAAAGTTTAATCCAAGTCTGATACACACTTCTGAGATAAAACTTACAAGAGATGCTAAAGATATGGAGCACAGAACAGCCTGCTCTGAGAGGTTATTATTCATAGTGAAGGTTCTTAATAAGCAGTGTGTAAAAAGAAGCTTCTGGGGGCACTTTTCTCTCCTTTGACATTCTTCTTTTTACTTTTAAATGTTTTTTAAAATAGGTATTTCAGAGCCTTAGGTAAATACACCACTTTTTTTTTTTTCCATTTACAGACTTTGATTTCGAAATAGAAATACGACCGAGAGGAAGCTGGGTCTAGGAATGAGAACAGCCCTCTTTGCTGTGATTTAATCAGTAGATCTGGCTGTGAATTTTTCAAGTGAGTGGGCTCTGTAATGAACTGCCTACTTTCCCAGTTATCATAATAGAAAGGGCATGAACCAGAAAGCCGTCCCAGCGTGCCTTGTGACTGGCACAGGGAGGGGCGGGGATGCTGCTCTGCACATTCCACCGGTGACTCAGCTCTGTGAAATTCATCATCATCTTTTTCCAAGATAAAGTCTCACACCCAGGAGAAATGTTTATCTATCAGCAAAGCAGGCAGATTCTGAGTACAGTCCTTACACCGCCGGGCTGTGTGCAGCTGATGCAGATGAGAAGGCGTCGGCACCATCATTTTTCCTCCTTCTCACTCCACCCTGTAGTGCTCCAGAAGATAAAGTTCCCTGATTTACACATAGCACTGGGCCAGGGAATTTTCCGTCCTCCCAATTATGGGATTGTGGTTTGCTTTCCTACTGAGGCTCTACACATTGTGCCATAATATGCTGTGTGGTGTGCTTGTTTATGTAGATGTAAATGATTACCTTCCTTGTTGAGCTGTTTTTGGAGACTTCTTGTGTTGTATTTATATCTCTTTATGGGTTTTATTGTTCTTTTGCATACTGATGTAAATATGCTTATTGAATAAAGAGGGTAAATGAATCTTATATTAAGGATTTTCCCATTAGTAGTCCTGTTACTGTTTTCTCAAATAGCAATAGGCTTCTTATATTGATTAAATTATTTGTATTTGTCCATTTGTAACCTACAAATACATTTATAATTTAATATTATAAGCAACATGAAGTATATTAATGAACGTAATATAATGATCCCTATATTAAAGCTATACATTTAAATTTCCCTTTTATGAACTTCAGACCATTAGTCTAATTAATTTTTAATATATTAGAGACTAAACTTCATTTACTTTAATTTCTCAAATAAATATCATTTTGGCTTCTATTCTTTAGTAAAAGAATAGTTGCTGCATAAATATAATGGAGTATTTTTCTAAAAAATTCATGCTAATAGATTTACTTTGAGATCAAGATTCAATGGTAAGAAAATTTGACTTTTGGTCAGTAGGTTGTATATGTATTAAACTTTCGCAGCATTATAAAATATATGCTATTTAGTAATTTATTTGACAAGTATTTCCCAACTGCTCAATAGAGGTGAAACAAAGGTGATTTAAACTTCAACCTATTTAATGAATCATTCCCTAACAAAGAAAGGTCTAAAGTGAAGAATTAAAATATACTTTATTTTACTTTACATTACTTAAAGACAGCTTTACAGAACCAGAGATATAAAGTCAAATAGTTCACAGAGAAGTAGTCAGTGCTAATTTACTCTGACTAGTCCCCCCACCCCTAGAGTTTAAAACATCTATCAACTGAACCGCGAAAATGGCTATTTATCAGCAACCAGGACCCGGGCACCTGGTTGCTCCCACAGCTGGAAACAAACTCAGGAGATCTTCCTGGTAGCAAGTTAAGACATTAGTAGACAGTATATAGAAGACACTCTGTGTTTGACCTGAGTAATGAATGGACCAAGTCTGGGAGAGAGGCTACTTTGAATGCTGAGACTTCCTCCTGACAAATTCTGTCATGAGATGTCTTCTAATTATAGTCTGAAGATTTCTAATTTGCTTCCAAGTGTGAAATTTTGAGTTCACATTCTAGAAAAGAAATCCTTTTAACTCCCACTCTTCAGTATATATATACCCAGGTCTGCGATATGCTATCTTAATTAAATTTGGATGAATTTCCTCTTTGAGACTGTCTGAGGCACTATTGTAGTTGCTAAATAAGCATGAAAGTAGCTTTCTTTTCCTATTTAAAACTCTTCAGTGTCTGGACTATAAGTTGCCAAATATTCTGTATATTTTCTATACTAATGTTTCTTCTTACCTGGCATCAGTTTCTTAGCAATTTCAGTCTTCAAAAATGAACATCAGGTGGGACTTTGAAACAAACACAAAACCAAAAAAAAAAAAAAATACTACCTGTCAAAATGTGACCTAGCCCAGGATTTACTAATTAGTTTTCATTTACAATATAAAGTAGTTGGAGATCAAAAATGGCAATAGCAACAATGATGATAACTCTCCAAGAATATTAGTCTTTCTTTACTATAACCACAGTACTGGACAGAAACAACTTAAGGTAGAAAATGCTTATTTTGTGTCTAGTTAGGAGGGTTTAAGTCTATTCTTGAGGAAGGCACAATGGTAGTAGGCCCGTGTGTCAGTGTCTACTGACATCATTGTTTACCAGGAATCAGAGAGCCAGAGAGCGAGGCAAGAACCAGGAGCCCATATAGCTTTCAAAGCCCATCCTTAGTAAACCACTGCTACTGACCTCCAAAACCTAAAGCCTCCCTAGGCTCTGAAATAAGAGTGCTAGTTGGGGGTAAAGTGTTGAAAATGTGAGTCTGGTTTACGGATGGAGTTTTTGTGCAACTCCCAAATTGGTAAGAGTGGAATTAACTTGGGTAAATGTAGGTCAGCTGGGTATGCCTTGGACATATCAATTAAGTAAATGAAAAGATCATGAAAGAGAATCTTGCTACCCTTTCAGTCTCTGAAAGGGAGGCTGAGTGTGTCAATATTGTCCTACTATAAAAGAGCATTCTTCCACCAAGAGAACGCCATGGTGCTTGTGGAAAGCAGAAATGGAGAGTGTGTGACCCCAGTGGACATATAGCTACCTCACATCTTTAAATGCTCATTGGACAGGATGGCACATATTCCAATCATATTATGAAGTCTACACTACAAGGCTATTTTGTCATCTTCATTTCAAGTGAGAAGCAATATTTCCTAAGACTTTACAGCATCGACTAGAGAACCAGACAGAATTTAATTTAATTAATTTTTATTTTCTATTATATTCAACACAATATATGTTTTTATACCAATCATAAAATGATGGACATGCTATTAAATGAACATAAAAAGATAAAGTCTTTTTGTTTCTTTGTTTGTTTGTTTTTAATAGAGCTTAAAATACTGGCTCTGTGGTACAAACCAAAAATTAGAAAAATTTAAAAACATTGGAGTTTGGGTGGTGGTGGTGCACGCCTGTAATCCCAGCATTCTGGGAGGCAGAGGCAGGTGGATTTCTGAGTTTGAGGTCAGCCTGGTCTACAGAGTGAGTTCTAGGACAGCCAGGGCTAATCAGAGAAACCCTGTCTCAAAAAAAAAAAAAAAAAGACATCGGAGTTCATTGTAATAAGGCTGTACTTCAATATCCCTCATATCACCAAAAGATTTTACCTCCATAGTAGCTAAGCTAACCTAGGAGTTGACGGTTTTGCTGCAACAAGGAATGAATTGTAGGCACAATTATTTGGATATAGATTTCCTGCTATGGTCACAGCTATTTGATTTCAGTGATTATCATCATTCTCAGCCCACAGGGAACAGCTTACATTCATTTAGGAAATGGTGTGTGTATTAAGATGTTCTATCCATGAAGTTATTCATCAATTGTTTTAATGAACAATGATTCTTCTTGGAGGGTGGTACAGACAGTAGGTGAGGTTAAGATTCTGGTTTGTTGTCTATGATGATTTTGAAAATCTTTCACCTCAGAAAAAGAGTAACATAATGTCATCTTCTTTAAAATTAATAGAATAATTATAAATAGCAAGCAAAACATTCAGTCTCACTCGTTGTTGTTTTCTTACAAGTCACCTCCCAAATTAATTGTCTATTTTTGGCTGTATAAGTAATTTCAACATGTGTAAGCTATTATGAAAACCATGTTGTAAAAACATCAAAAAACAATCTTACTAATAGGATGAGATAGGAGAAGCATGATTTCAAGACCATTATGTGGTACAAGACACTGTCACATACAAACAAGCAGAAAGTGTACATGGATTGTACAATATTGGACATATTTCTCCAATTATGAAATTAGTGAGACCACTGGGTGACAGCCAACAAATTTCTAATTCCTCATATTTTTGAATCTCAATTGATTAGAATATGTTGGTAATATTAAATTTCATATTAAGAGATGTTAAGGAAAAATGATTGTTACTTCCTGATATTTTTGTTGTTAGAGGTGGAATTATGTTCGTGTGGGTTTGTTGAAAGATTACTCTTGCTTTTTTCTAGGGTGTAGTTTTGTTCCTTGTGTTGGTGTTTTACATATATTATCCTTTGCATGTTACTTGACATTTTTCCCTTACAGCTTTTAATATTCTCTCTTTGTTTAGTGTATTTGGTGTTTTGATTATTATGTGACAGGAGGAATTTCTTTTCTGGTTCAGTCTATTTGGAGTTTTGTAGGCTTCTTGTATGTTCATGGGAATCCCTTTCTTTAGGTTAGGGAAGTTTTCTTCTATAATTCTGTTGAAGATATTTACTGGCCCTTTATGTTGTGAATCTTCACTCTCTTCTATAGCTATTATCCTTAGGTTTGGTCTTCTCATTGTGTCCTGTATTTCCTGCATGTTTTGGGTTAGGAGCTTTTTTGCTTTTTGTGTTTTTCTTTGACTGTTATGACAGTGCTTTCTATGGTATCTTCTGCACCTGAGATTCTCTTTTCTATCTCTTGTATTTTGTTGGTGATGCTTGCATCTATGGCTCCTGATCTCTTTCCTAGATTTTCTAGCTCCAGGGTTGTCTCCCTTTATGATTTATTATTTTTAGTTCCATTTTTAGATACTGGATGGTTTTGTTCAATTCCTCCATTTGTTTGGTTGTGTTTTCCTGTAATTCTTTAAGGGATTTTTGTGTTTCCTCTTTAAGGGCTTCTACCTGTTTACCTGTGTTCTTCTATATTTCTTTAAAGGAGCTATTTATGTCCTTCTTAATTTCCTCTATCATCATCATGAGGAGTGATTTTAGATCTGAATCTTGTTTTTCCGGTGTGATGGTTTATCCAGGACTTGCTATGGTGGGAGACTTGGGTTCTGATTCCAAGTACCTTGGTTTCTCTTTCTTATATTCTTATGGTTGCCTCCTACCATCTGGTTATCTCTAGTGCTACCTGCCCTCATTATATCTGCTGGGAGCTTGTCCTTCTGGTGATCCTGGTTGTGTCAGAACTCCTCAGAGTCCAGATGTATCTGTGATCCTGTGATTCTGTGATCCTGAGATCCTGGGTGTGTCCGAATTCCTGGGAATCAAGCTGCCTCTGGGACCCTGAGATTTTGTGTGATCAAGCTTCTGTGACCCTGGGACCCTGAGACCCTGGGACCCTGAGAATTTGGGATCCTGGTCTCCTGGGTGTGTAAAAGTGCCTGGGAGTGGAGCTTTCTCTGGGTGTTGAGACTGGTTGCAGAGTTTGTGCCCAAGGTCTGCTCAAGGCAACAGCCGAGACAGACTGTAAGGAACCTGTGCCACTGCTCTGGTGGAGTTCCTGTGTACCCCCCTGCTGATCCCAGTAATTCCCGGTGTTGGAACAGATATGTCTTCCTCACCTCTGATCCTATGATTCTGGGCATGTTAGAGCACCTGTGAGTGTAGCTTCCTATGGGTGTTGTGGGACTGGCTGCAGAGTTTGTACCCAAGGTCTACTCCACTGTTATTTATCTTAAGAATTGTAAAACTCTGGCAAATTGTCCACCCTCTCTATACCCCATTTATCTATAAAAGAAATCTAGCAATAATGATGTATATATAATGTAGCAATGATTTTTTGTTCCATTGTATGTATAATATTTAAAACAACCTTAAGTTTCCTATTGAAATTAAGAAATACATAGAATTAGAATATACTCATCACCTTGTGATATCAGGATAATGATCAAGTTAGATGAATTGACTTATTGGTTACTTATGTTTTAACCCTTAAAATAATTAAACAACAGCAAGAATGTTTTGCAATCAAGGCAAGAATAAAACTCATATACATTAGACAGTGAAAGTAACATCAGTAGAGAAATTGACAGGAGGTAAAGAAGAGCATAAAATTGAGACACTGAAATGTAAGGACAGAACAAAGTGTGGAATCACAAATCATCCCAAAATTGAATCAAGAGGTTCCCTGAAGCCATAAGAGAGGCAAAGAAATTAAAACAGATACATGGATTCAGCACCAAGGAAACTCACTTGAAATAGTACTCATTTGTCTGCCCAAAGTTTCTCATCACTATAGTACCAAAGAAACTACTCCAGAATTAAGGAACTAGTAACCATTAGATCCACCTTCACTAAAGAATTATCAGTGTATTCTGAAATGGAAACAGTTGTATTAAACTAGATCTATCAATCAGTTTATTGTTGCTGCAATATCCATTCTTATACAACTTAAAATAATATTACTAAAAGTTAAGAGCTATTGACAACATTTACTTTGCATTCAAATGAACTAAGTACTATGCTAAGAACTTTATTTGTACACTATAAATTTTTGAGAAAATTACAAGAATATTAAATATCCCAATGCATAGAAATTGTCATATTTATGAGCCTATGCATAACACTTAGAATAGAACCTGGTACATATGATATATTTTCAATGTGTTATATGGTACTTGATTTCAAAATGAGGTGTTGATATTTCACATAATATGTTCAAATCAGATAATAATAAACTTTGGAATTGGGATTTGAAGTTAGATAACTTGACGCCAGAGCCTACAATTGACCTCACAGTTAACGAACCAAGCCTGACTCTAAAGCACATTCAGAAATCCAATGTTTTCTTATATTTTCTGCTCATTCACCATTGTTATATTTCTCTTTGTTGACAGAGTAAAATATGTCATGATATGAAACAAAGAAGACATAACCAGTAGACTAGTTGGTATAAGTGAAGATAATGAAAACAAGGTACTAAGGATTCTAAGGTTTCACCCTGCAAAAATAGTTAAGGCTGACTTTCCTGTATGGAGGATTTTAAGTCACATCTTTGTGATCCAGTGAAGAAGTGAGTCAGAGTGAGAGCAATTTGTGCTTATTCTAGAGAAAGCATAGAGGAAGAACTTCAGAAATCCATGGCGGAGAGCAATGGAACCAGGGAATGAAAATCATGAAGACTAATAACGTATGAATTAAGATGCCATAAAGAAACCCATTACTTTGTCAATCTGAAACTTAATTTAAAAAATGAGTAGCATTATACAATTATGTACAGGAAAATTTGTGCTGAGCTTGTAGTAAAAACGCATGCAAAACCAGAATTGGTAGAGTTCTCTGAAAACTCAACTGGTTCCAGCAATAGGCAAAGCCATTATGGTGATACTCGGAGCACGTGAAGACCAATAGCATAAAGAAAAAATAAGGCAGTTGATAAGATAAAGCATGTGACTAGCTCAGCCCTGGAGAAGCATCTTAACTTGTGCTCAGGCTTGAACACAACTCACTGTGTTAAAAGGAGAATAACAAAATGATAATACGGAGATTGCGCTTATCAAAAAAAAAATGAAGTCACAGACAGATTAACGTTTTCAATAAGAATGGTGGTGGTTTGATTGATGGGAAGAAAAGATGGGTTACAGGAGACTGTTCCAAAAATATAGGGCAGAGATGATTGGGTCCTCTAAGGAGGTGGCAGCTGTGAGATCCACATAGAATCAACAGGATTTAGAGGTGATTAAGTTTAAGTGTGACAGACAGATAGATCCAATATAACCCTCAAGTCGCTTGTTAATAAAAGAGGGTAAAATAGTAACAAGAGTAGTTCCAAAAAAGAAGGACACAGAAAAAGCAGATTTTGGCAGGGAGATAGAAAAAGCATACTGTAATTACAGAAAGTATTCAAAGAATTAATTTTTAGTGTGAAGGAGTAGCAGATGCACATGTAATGATGGGAAATGGCCTATTTTTTTGTCTGAGCCCTACAGCTGGGATGTAACCCTGTGAATCAGCACTTTCATTTCTATCTTTTGGTTCCTAAGTTTGCTTCAAAAGGCATACAGAATCTCTACCCACTCCCTTCTTTCTCAAAAGCTATGAGTAACTAAATTGATAATTGCTCTTTTGAGTACATATGAGGCTGGATGACTGTGCATCTTAATGACTAAGATATAAAGAGTACTTGCCACAGACTTTTTGGTTTTGTCATGCAAAATTTGTCATTTCTTTTTTATTTTATTGATATCGAACAGATATTTAGGACAGTAAATTGTGGGTTGTCCAGTAGCTGTCATGTATGATAATGGGGATAGAAGTACTCTGTGAAATGAGAGATTCACAACTAAATCTGAAACTCTTTGAGAGTCTGTTTTGCATTTTATTTAAAGAATATTAAAATAGCTTAGTGACTTCTCTCATATATTGCATGCACACCATTTATATGGTCAGAAATTAATACCTGTATTCAATTACAAGGAATTCATGTCTTTCGGCAATGGCTTCCAAATATAGATTAGACCATCTTCCCTTCCCACCTACTTAGTAGCATTTTTTCAATTTTTTTAGTTTTCTGGTCTACCTCTTATTGTTGCTGTTTGAGTGTCCCTGAGCACCTGTATTATCAACTTGCATGCTCTCAAAAGTTCAGCCCAATTGACCTTGACAAATCCTGATCATACATTTCATGTGCAGTAGAATTTTATTTCTGAAACGTATTAAAAATAAAACGTTCACTTTAATATTAAACCACAGTCATGCTGACAAACTGGTTCATCCTGAGAAAATAAAACACAGTTCTCTATACTTCTTCTACATAGTACTTCTCATACTATGTATGAACTTAGTATGCACTCATTTATTTCATAAGAAAAAGAAAAGAAGTGAAGTGGGTACCTGTCGGGAAGGTGATTTTGAGACGAACTTTGATATTCAAAATCTGGTATCTTTAAATGTAGGGCAGCTTTTCACGGCCAGAGAGCCAGCTGTCTTGGATTTTCTATGATACATAAAGACCTTTTCTGGATTTTTAACAATGATATCTTTTCACTCAGAAAAAGTTTCAATTATAGAATACAACAGAGAACAAAGAACCTGAGGCATTGTGTTTGACAAGATAATCAGAAAATTATCCTAGCTCTTTGAGCAAGAAAATCTTCATAAATCAGATGTGTGATTAAGTAATCTCTTAGCTGGTGGAATACTTACTGAAACCTGTAAGACTCAAGTGTATTTAATATTTTTATTCCACTTACCAACAAATCAAATATCATATGAACTTGTTTATCTTCTACTATAAACAATTAAGTCAGAGTTGATAGTATAATCAAAAGATATGTAATATCTGTTAAAGATTTACTATAAGATGATAGTCTGTTGAAAAACAGCTTAGAAATTTAACAGTGTCAGGCTATTTGTGTATTTTATTATGAATAGAAATATTATTCAAAAATGAAAAGTATAATTGGAAGACTTTGCTCAATTTGTATTTTTAGTTTGGAACTTTTTAAATATATACTCAGCAATAATATTTCAGTTAAAGTACCATTCTCCTACGTAAATAAGTGAACCCATTTTCCCTGAAACTTCTCATACATAAGCAGTAAGCTGTGCCTACATTTTCCTCTTTCTTCACTGCATGCTCCTCATTGTCTTCAGGCTAGCACTGCTGTTTCTGTGTCTGTCTTCCAGTTGTGACAGAGATAGACCAGAGAAAGAGGTCAGTGTATTGGAGCTGTGTGGTTGCAGTGACTTATCAATTATGCAGGAGCTTGTTACACTGTGGTCCAAGAGCTCCTCATCAGAGGAGGATCTTGTCATAGGCCTCCGAATTGATGATTCTGTTTCCTTTTAACACTTTGATCTTCTAAGTGTAAGAAATCCTGAACTCTTCGGCCCCTGTCCCTTTTAACCTTCCCACACTTTTGAAATCCTGATCCCTGCTTCAGTTAACCAGCTCTGATCACTCCGATTCTTTCTAAATCATGGTACTCCCTGACCTATACCTGGAATGGGCCCACAAATTAAACAATCACTGGGATTCTGGTATGGATTATCAATATATTATCTTTTAATGAGTATATCCTCTTCCAGAAAATAAGGAACTGAACAGTTTGTCAAACAAATATAGGCACACAGTTCATCCAAGGCAGGAATGCTCCTGTCCAGCATCACCGTGGTTCAGGGTGAAGCGACTATGACACTTGATTTCTAGAGGAAAGTGAACATTGCAAAGGTAATGGGATGGGATAACTGCAACTACAGTACAGGGGGGGAGAGAGTACCTTTAGAGCCTCAGCCTTCCCACTCAAACCCAGGAGAAACTTGTGAGACCAAGAATCTATTAATTATTTGACTACAGAGTTAGAGAAGTTTGAAGATCCTGTGCCCGAACTCAATTGTATCTCCAGTATCTTTATGATGTCAGCTTTATGGGCAATTTTTTCATACCTTCTATGTTCAGATATCATTTTCAATGCCATTTGCTTTAAAGACTTTTTCTTAGTTTTGTGTTATTTATTTATTTGTTTATTTGTATAACATCCTGGCTGCAGTTTCTCCTCACTCCTCTGCTCCCAGTGCCTTCACCTCCCTTCTACCTCCCCCATCTACTCCATCTGCTTTTTACTCCAGAAAAGGGCCTCCTATGGATATTAACCAGATATGGCCTATCAAGTTGCAGTAAGACTAGGCACCTCCCTCATGTTAAGGCTATGGAGGAACTCCAGTAGGACAAAGGAGTCAGTCCCAAAGGTGTGCCATAGAATCAGAGAAAGCCTCTGCTCCCACTATTAAGAGACTCAAGGAAGACCAAACTATAGCATTATAACGTGTGCACAGAGGGCCTGGATAGCTCCCGTGCAGACTCCCTGGTTGGTGGTTCAGTCACTGAGCCCCTGTGAGCCCAAGTTTGCTGATTCTGTGGGTTTTCTTGTGGTGTCCTTGGCCCTTCTCTCTCTTTTACAACACTCCCCCAGTCCCATCTAATGTGAGTCTCTGCATCCATTTCCATCAGTTGTTGGATGATGGAAAATCTCTCTGATGACAGTTTGGCTAGGCATTAGTCTATGAATATAGCAGAATATCATTAGCAATCATTTCATTGATTTTTTTCTATTCATGTTTGGTTCTATCATAGGTCTTTGGGCTCTCCAGCCTATGATTCCTGGTCCTCCAGGGAAGTCTTAATAGAACTTTGGGAACATTACATGAAATGAGAGAAAATAATTGCTCTAGGAGTTAATGGTGTTTATGGTGCTGCAATTATACAACAATGTGTTCTCAGCTTTAAGATTGAAATGAAAGTGTAAACTATGTTTTATGCATTTAAAAATCTTTATGTGTGTCTATAGCCTTCAAATTAGTAAAGTTACTGAGAAGAAAGTTTGAGAGGTATGGTGTTAACGCAGGACACTAGATGTGAAGCTTCCTTCACCTCTGAGCCCCTGAGATATGTGAGGAAGAAGTTCAACAGATGCCATGATACTCATGATTCATAGTGACAACAGCTTTCCATGACAGTCACCTCTCTAGGAACAGGACAGAAGAGAGCAGATGTTCTCTTCACCAGTATGCTTCTCCCAGAAGTGTAACCAAAGAATCCTTGTTTGTCCCATGTGTTAGATTCCAGCCCTCTTGACAAAAGCAAGATTGAGATTTCCTTTAGGAAGGGTAAGAGAATACATACAAGATATATTTTATTATTCATTTTAATTTTTACCTAAAATATTTGCATGCACACACAAATATCATATATTTACTCATATAATGTTAAAGATCAAGATCATCAGATTGAATTCTTCAAAAGTCTTCTTCCATTGGCCCCATGGTAAAAGTACAGAAAATCCTTTCTTCTACCTCACTAATAAATGCACTGTATTATAATCATCTAGAATCAGCTCTGCGCAATAACATGCCAGGACTTCTTTTTCCACACCTACCTGTTACACCTGTCAACCAATATTTTCTCATCCTTTTCTCCTGCTTACTCTCCTCAAGCTCTGGCAATCATTATTCTATTCTCAACTTTTATAATCAACTTTGCATTGGAATGAAAGCCTGAAAGAACAGGTAGAAATGCATTCTGAAGACATAAGAAGAAGAAAAGGATTTTGCTATACTTATTAATGTGGATATAGTCATCCTGGTTGTCCAGTTTAATGTGCCGCCTCATTTACCTAAAAGTGGGTCTAAATGTCTGCTGTGTTAGTTATTTGGAGTCTGGACATAGCATGGTTACAATTAATGAAATTTAGGTGCTGAAAGTTTCTGAGGACATGTTAAAAGGAGTCTAGAACTAAGGGCTCTGGGACTGATTGACCAGGTCAGTTACATTAGCTTGTTCAGCAATGCCTATTCAGTTACTCTGGACCTAGGAAACACATCCTTTACCTAAGCATTCAGATCCTCTATAAGAAGAGGAGCACAAACAGCTAGGTGAAGCTCTGGCTTGACCATTTGTTCTGTAGCCAAAATGAAGGAAGATCACAATAAAGCTCCCTTGTGTGTGAAGAGTGGCCATTCATTAAGGTTAAAGATGCAGGATTCATCCATTGAGGATACACATTCTTGTCAGGTTTCACCTGGCAACTGCAAAGACTCCATCCCTGGACCTGTTAAGTGTATTGCATTGTTTTGGTCCAAATGAAGACTCTAGAGCCTGTACACATCTCTGTATCTTTTAGAAACTATCATCAAGCCCTATTAATAAAGAAAGGGAAGGATATTTAGTGGTATTATGGAAGAGATTTAGGTGATCTCTGGTTGTTTACCCAAGGATGAAGGCTAATTACCTAGTTTGTAGAATCTCGAGGAAATAGAAATATGGATGTCTTTACTTGCCAATCAGGTGCTGGGACATGTGGTTATAGAATCAAAAGATGAACAGTAAAAGAAAGATTAAACCTCATGAATATAGAGATGGAATTCAGGGCCAATTGAGGAATTGTGTATGTTCTTATTGTGGAACTTCCTGATAAATCCATACTGAATGAATCCCCCAAAATGGTTTGAGTTAGTTTGTGACCTACTTTTAATAAGGATTCAACCTCCCCTCTAGCCCACCACCAAGCAGAGGCAGTGGAATAGAAAAGTTATTAGGATGTGAGGGAAGTGTACCTGTTCAGCAATAGTTCTTTGGGGGCAAGTTTAATATTTGACAGCAGTTCAGTCCCATAGAAAACACCACATATAGCTCAGCAGCTGCAACCCAGTCTTCTAGGCAGACAGACTCAATGCATGAAATGGCAGCTACAATTCAGTTCTCTCAGCAAACAGACACCTGTAGTTCAATCCTGAAGAAAGCATCAGGTTCTCCAAACAGCCTAACACAGGACCTCGAAGAGGGCAAGCTGCAACAGGAACCTCAGAGTCGTTCTCAGGTGAGTTTGTCTCAATGGTAGCATTACCACAAGTTGAGCTCATGGAAGGAAAACCAAGGCATGCATGCCTTTAGGAAAGAATAATGATGTGGAGCAAACTGAACCACAGTCCAATGCTCATCTCCCACTGTCAACGAGGTCATATTTACACCCCTTTATCAAGTGTCCTTTATGTGTTTGCTATATGAAACCATCCTTTCAACTGTGTGCGCTCCAGGAAAACATTCTTTCATGTGTTTGCTTTAGCAAGACATCCTTTCACCTGTGTGGCACAGCAAAACATCTTTTGATATAACTTTCTGAAGAACTAGAAGTTTCCACTTCACTGGCTCTTGCTATAATCTGATATTCTGTGTGGTAAACTTTATATCCCCCTTGATTCAGACTTTTCATCAGATAACTCACCTACGTTCAACACAAAACACACAGAAATGTTGGGAAGAAAATGAAGGTGTGGGCATCAGACACTGCACACTTTCAATGCCTTCTTCAGCATAGAAGAGGTCAAGCTAAATATTGACTGAGTGTGCTGTTTATATAACTCCCATTCAATGAAGCATGCGTAGGATGTACTTAAAATCTCCCACATGTACAAATAATTCAGAGACTGAGGACTGTTCAATAAAGATACGAAGCCATCCCTGAAGGCTAGAAACAAAGAGTGGCCTTGCACATGTTCTCAGAACACCATGTCTTCATGAGTAAACGAGTCATAAGGAGTATGAATGTATGTGACTCAATGGATGAACACCCAAACAAAGGACATCTACACTGAAGGGAGAATGAGTCAAGCAATTTCACTCTCAAGGTGAAACAGACAGAGCTGAGAGAACTCAATTCTGAAAATAGAATCCAACAAATTGTCGGGAGCAGGGTTGCCGTAAGTCCTCCAGGCATTTGAGTAGCTTGTCTCAGTTTTGTTTTTTTCTCTTTAAATGTGTAAAATGTGAATCCATCATTGTGCTGACTTTCTGCATTTCTAACTGACTCCCTGATGCTGCTAATGTCGGGTCTTCGGAGCCAAGTTAATCTAGATAATGATGCTCCAATTATGTAAATATCAAAGAAGCAAGCATTCCTTACACAAGTAAACTTCAAACACAAACATATGACCTAGAAATGTTCGCTTGAAAGCCAATAACCAAATGAATTTGCATTCTCACTTATATTTTCCCCTTAAGGAGCAGGAGAAAAATAACAAAAATAATAGTAAAATCTTATTCAATCTTTATGATGCATCTAATAGATTTATGAGGCTGACTTACTAGCTTTACATTTGTTGGTCATTTAATCTTTCTTCACAAAATCATTTGAGTAATCAGGGAACAGATATAGAAAAAATACTTCCAAAGAAAAATAATAAATAAAAAATATAAGTAATACTTTTTTATTGATGCTGGATTGTAATTATTTTCAAGTATTGGATAAAGTCATCTTATTACTTCAAGTTAGTTGTCTTAACTTTTCTTAGGGATATGTGAACAATGTTTATTTACCCTAGATAGGGCATTGAAGCCAGAACAAAACACAATTCTATCCAAGTCTAGGTTAGTGAACCATTGAGTTGACTGGAGTTACCACAGGAACATGGGTAGTGGATTATTTACAGAAGCATAGATGATTTAAGAGAAACTACATCACCCCCCCAACCCTACCTTAGAATTATTGACTGTTTATGAAAGTTGCTTCCCTGGACCTTCGCGCATAACCTGCAGGCAGTGTACCAGTCAGAGCATCTCCTATTCCTACCAATTACTGCTGCTCATACAGCTTCAGACAGGGGAATTGTGAATCTTTTCAGTTTCAAGAGCATCAGGGACCAATGCATTTTATTTATAAATAAATAAATAAATAAATAAATAAATAAATAAATCTATCTTTCTGAGCCTCATAAATATTTCTTACTATTTGAATCTTAAGGAACCTTTCTCTTTCAGGGAAAGATGATTTCAATTCAATGGAATCACTTACACAGTAAAATTCATATATAAAACACATAGACATGCTAATAGGACAGAGAATCACTGTAATTCACCATAAGCCAATATCAAGAGATTGTTTTGAGGAGGAAGGTATTGAGACAGGGTTTCTCTCTGTGTAGCCCAGGCTATCCTAGAACTTGGTCTTTAGACTAGGCTGGCTTCAAAATAAAAGATTCATTTGACTCTGCCTCCTGAGTACTGGGATTAAAGGCATGTGGCATACCAACTGATATCATTCCTAAAGAAAAATTCGAGAATGTTATAACATAAAATTTTAGACATAGTAGATGACAGAGATGAGGATTATAAGTATTATAATCAAGACTATGAAATTCCAATTGTGATGTGCATTAGAGTATATTTATTGTCATTTGCTCTTAACTCCAGTTGTCACAAACAAATCTTTGTTAAACTGATAGATAATCAGAATAGAATAAAGTAGAACTTCAAGGAAAGTGGAAATAAACAAAAGGGTTTGTGGATACAGGTCAATCTTATATATCAGGTTCTCACCAAGCAGATGCAAGGACATGGGTTCTGACCTCAACACTGAAAAAGAAAAAATGGAAACAAAAATGTCAAGGGCCAACATGTCATTCAGTGTCATGACATCATTTCTGATATTTCTCCTTCAGTTCCCAAACTCTTGGAGATTTCTCCTTGCCAGAGAAGTTTTTCTCTGCTTAGCTAAGGCTCACTCCAAATGTCTGCTTTTCTCTGAATTATACATTCTTACTTCTGGTTTTCTGTGTGAGGAGGATGTTATGGTACTTCCATATTTTCCGGTTAACACAAACAAGCGTAATTCTTTCCACTACATTTTCCCACTTACAACTTACGTTTCCAGGAGGCGTGCTCATTGTATTCCCCTTACATGTTTTTCTTAGTATTCTCTCTTTTAAAATAATTTCTGAAGGAAAATGCGTTAAAAGTACAATGCCTGAATCCAGTTCTATTTGGAATTCACTAGCAAATCCTTAGCTTTACTCTGAGTAATATGACATTACTCGTTAGCTCCTGCCAACCCCCTTCCCCTAAAGCTGCAACTCACACTTTATATGATAGGAGATGCTAGAGGAGAAGGATGAAAGACTGTGCAGCAGCATCTGACACATGACACATGCCTATCTGCCTTTGACTTCCTGGAGACAAAACTGGTTATTGTACTCCTGAAGGCTGGGAATTTAAGAATTAAAAGGAGGCAAATTTGAAATACTATTATGTAAAACCTCCAAGATGCCTGTAACACATTTCCAGGGGCTACCTTTCCATAGCTTAGAAAAAAGCCTAGCACTAACTGGCCCCTCAGCCAGTGACAAAGTCCCCAAGATACTTGGAGTTAATTGGAATGCTGTAGATGAACATGTGGCAAAGGTAGAAACTAGCACAAAGCTAAAGGCTAAATGATAGCAGTAAATGGAGTTAGCTGATAATATTATGTTCAGAGTTAACAAAACTAAAAGGTAACTGGTATCAATAAAGACTTCAGTTGCCTTCTGTCTCAGACATATGAATTCTAGGCTGCACAATCACTCTTAGCTGACTAAAAAGTTAATCTAAATAATACTGAGGTTGTCTATATCCTCCTAGGTTGGTTCTAATGGCTCAGTGTAGTCTCAGCCAAAGACATTAGCCTGGAGTAGTTTAACTCTTCACTCTTCAATGAAAACCATAACAAACGAAGTCCTAGATGTTCAGTTTGTTCTCTTGTCTATGTCCTCTAAGGTATGAATGTTTACTCTTATTCCTCTGAAGCAAAATTACTCTATTATTCCTCTTCCAATCTCTTTATTCATATGCCTGCCAAGATCCCAGCTTGCCTAGCCTGTTGATTACTCTCTGCAATTCTAACAAATTAATCCTCAAGTTCTGATACACGTTCATTTAAGTCTTTATCAGTACTACAAAGTTTTAAAGGGACCCTCTGTCTTCTAGGGACAGAACAGCTTCAAAGCCATATTGTGCATTCTCTCTCTCCAGTGAGTCCTGTATCTGGTCACTTAGGTTAATCTCTCTGAGACTACCACCATCAACTCCTTATTTAAAATTCTGTCTTTTCTAGAGATCTTTGGTCTTTCTATTCGACTGTCTAAAATTGTACTTACATCATCACAAAGCAGTCAAACTAGTGTTGGTCTAATCTTTCCACAGCAGCTATCTCAGAAGGACTGCCTTACATAAGGTAATGAGAGCAAGGACTTAAAAGCTTTCTTCAAGTTTCATTGTTTACTGCTCTCTTAAGTAATAGTTCATGAGGCATAAAGGTTATAAATCGAACCCCACCCACTTCTACCTCTTAGCAACCTAATTGCTTTCTTTCCTAAATCACTAGTCTCCAGGACACAAATTATTTCCCTGAGTGAGTCAAAAGAGAAGAAGGGACATGTCATTTCATCAGAATACAAACACAGGCTTTTATCAGAGGATGGCATCTCCCTCTGGCCAAGAACACTCAATTATGTGCATGGTGAAATAGAAAACAGGAACAAGAAAAGAGTACAAATTGTCTCCAGGCTTTTAGAATTCTAAGATAGAAAACCAAAACCAAAACAAACAAAAACAAAGCAAAAGTCTTCTACAATCCTCATGAATTAGGAACAGGACCACATTCCCTCTTACAGTTAGAGCAAAATGTTGCTAAAAAAAGATGGATGGACTTCTTGCATTAAACCTTCTCCTTCTTTCCCTTGCTACTACTCATCTACCATCCTAACTTCTACAGAAAGATAAGAGGCATACATAGTTATGTGTATCTCAAAAGTAAATGCCAGCAAGATACCAAGATATAGCAGGTTATAAACAGAATGAACTTTACTGCTTTAAGTATCTGTATATGGAAATAATGTAAGGATGACATCCCAAAGGATGAAAAATAAACATTGAAATTATGTTAGTGTAATCATACTATGAGATTAAAACTAACTGTGATTAATGTAAAGTATAGCACACACATGCACACAAAAACAAAAACTAAAACAAACAAACAAAAACTGGAAAATTAGAACAAACAAGCTGAGGAACAATAAAAGGAAAAATGTTAAGCAAAACAAAAAGTTCACACACACACACACACACACACACATCACAAATACAAAACAAAAACAAAATAAAACAACAAACAACAGATCCATGGGATTAATTTTGTGTTGGTCAGCTACTCCTGGCCTGCCCTGGGCAGTTGATATACACAGACACACTATGAAAATGAAACATTTTTATGTGAACGGAGGATTGAATATCTGTGAGATGATGGAAGGCCAGTCTCCAAACGCTTTCCAACTTGGGTTTGGTTCTTGAGGAAGGATCATTTTTCTAACCTGGACCTCATGTATTAGGCAAAACTGGCTAACCAAGAGCCACAGGGATCTACCTGAATCCATTCATAGTACTGATCCCTGGAAGGGTAAGTGAGCACCACTTTCACCTCAGGCCCTTTTATGTGGCACTGAGATTAAGCTTGTGTCTTTGCCAGTCACGGAGCACTTTCTGATTGCCTAAGGACTATCACTTCTAGGTTTAAAGTCTATAAATAGCTGAATGGCAGTGTGAGACTCTGAAAATAAATCCTCTGACAAATAACAGCTCTGAACTCTGTAAAAGCCATATAAAAACGTTACTCTAGGCTCTGGAGACCAAGCAAAAGCATGGGAATTTTAGGAGAGTAATGAGTTTGAAGCAAGTATTCTGCAGAATGAATTCACTGTTCTCTTGTGTCTTTGTTAGGGAAATAAAGAGCTAGCTCAGTACTTGTAGGGGAAGGAGCTGATGCTAAAATCTGGCTCCTTAATTGTTTCTTGATTATGTCAATAAAGACAGTAGAAGCCAATCTCGGGGCGAAGGACAAAAAGGTGGGATTACAGGGTCCTAGGAGGAAGAGGAAGGAAAGAGAGAATGGCGCTTTTTGGCCTGGTTTGGAGAGAGGAGCTCAAACCATGGAGGCCTGGGGGCAACTAGAACCCGATGGTGGTCTCCACCACCAACAGAACTCTAACATAGGATAGCTGATGAGTTTGGGGCTATACATTCTGTGCCCAGCAGTTGTGTTATCTGGCTGATCTTAAATATTCAGGCTGTCTGGTGTTTTCCACCCTCAGCAACTCAGGTGGCCAGGATTAAAAACACAGACTAGGTGGTTGTTAGAGGTTGGCAGAGCTAGCTGCTGGGTGGTTGGTTGGTGTAGAGTGATCGAATCTCCTGGCGTTCATGGGAAAACCATCAGCTGGCAATTGGTGCTGAGTGAGGTGGGTGGCTGTTGATCACAGAGGATAGCCAAGAACACCTGCAGAGCTCACAAGGCAGAGAGAGTGTGTTTCTAAAATCACACACAACACGTTTATCTCTGCTCCAGAACTGAATTAGCTCATCTGTAAAACAAGAGCTCAGGAGTTGGTTACTGTCCCACAGCTTGACTGAATCGGTTACCTGGAAGGAGAGCTGGGGAAGGACACGGACAGAAGAGTGAAGCCAAGACAAAGGTTCTGATCGAGGCCCAATGTTTAGTGAATGATTCTGAATTTAAAGGGGAGAAGCCTGTCCCCCAATATGACAGGATCTGGACAGGAAAACAGGTTCAGCTGTTCAGTGGGTAGTTGGCTCCTACCCACTACAGATGCTACAGATCTGGAAGAACAATAGGTTTCACCTAGGTCCGAAAGCTCCACCCTAGGTGGACGACTGTGGCAAAACAAGGAGGTCTGCACTGGTTGCTCAAGGCTCTGGGGTGGGCACAGGTCACCTCCGTACTAGCACTGACCATACACTACCATTCCTCATGGATCTGTTTTTCTAAAGAATGTGTAGATGCTGCTCTGCTTTTTCTTCTAATGCTACACAAGGTACAACTGACTTTGTACCTGCAGGTTCAAAGCTTATATTGCCATCAATAAATATGACATTTCATCTCTGCCTGCTTTGTTTCCCTGTCTTATATTGCTTATTTGAAACTCCGTAGTAGGACAGAGTTGTGCTTTAGGAGAATCCTCAACCCCAATATTCATTAATGGAGTGATTTAGCACAGAGTCAGTAGACTTGTTTCCTAGCTGAGATTCTCCCAGCTATTGCTCAGTCACACTGTACTGGGTCGGTCTCACATGCTCTTCTGTCCTTTTTATTAGGGTTGTTGTTGCTGTTGTTATTGTTATTATTATTATTATTTTGAAAGGAGGAATAGCCGGGCAGTAGAGGCACATGCCTTTAATCCCAGCACTTGGGAGGCAGAGGCAAGCAGATCTCTAAGTTCCAGGCCAGCCTAGTCTACAGAGTGAGTTCCAGGACAGCCAGGGCTATACAGAGAAACCCTGTCTCAAAAAAAGGAGGAATAATAAACTCATTACAATTATAATTCTCATCTTTATAAGGTAGGTCAAATTTAGTTTATAATTTAAATGTACAATTAGCCATTAATAAGCATCAATCCTTTTTAATATTTGTCTTCCTTAAAGATGTCTCTCTCATGCTCATTTTCAGGAACATTTCTGGGTGAGATTCATAAAGTGTATTAGTAATCTTCAAATCCTATCTCCATGAGACCCTTATGCCTTTTCTCTTTTCATTTACAAATTATGTAAGTCTTAATACATTTCAGGTGCAATATGAGATTGTATCATATTGTAAAGAGAGAAGTTTCAAACATAAGTAATAATATTCTTTTAAATTTATCCACTAGAATCTAAAACCTACTATGATGGTTTGAATGTTTGACTCCCATAGAGTCATGTGTTAGAATGCTTTGCACATAGGGAGTGGTACTCTTAAGAGGCATGGCTTTGTTGGGGGTAGCTATGGCTCTTTTGGAGGAAGTGTGTCACTGTGGGGGTGAGCTTTAAAGTCTCCTGAGCTCAAGCTGTGTCCAGTATGGCAATCAGTCTTCTGCTGCCTTTGGATGGCGATGTAAGACCCTCAGCTAGCTCCTTCAACAACACTACATTTGCCAGAAAGCTGCCATGCTTCTTGACATGATAATGGACTACATCCTCTGAAACCAGCCACTGAAGCTAGCCTCAATGGCATGTTTTTCTTTATACGAGATCTCATGCTCATGATATCTCTTTATAGCCATAGAAACCCCAACTAAGACACGCGCCAAAGTCCCTTCAGGAGACAGATAAAATTAATTATGCTTCCTAGATTGGAACATTAGTTTGTCTCTTTCTATGCTATATTAGAGACTTTTCTTTTCAGGTAAATGATTGAAAGTTAAACTTTTCTTTCATTGAACATGCATGCTGTTCTCTCATAAGGGCAAGTGTGAAGGAGCAGGTAGGAAACTGTCTCTTCCAAAGCAGATCTTATTTTCAAGGGTGGTTTGAAGAGATAGTCTTGAAGTAGGGAACCAGGAAAGCAGACCCAAAATGATAGGACTCAGAGGCAGGAGCATGTGATGCTTGAAATTGAAGTCTGAGTGATCACTGAAGCATTCAGGACTCGAAATGACAAAGTCTAGACTGCGACAATACGAATGGCAAGTAACAGTATATCTGGAAAATTCACTGACCAAGAGATCAAGGAACTGAATCTTCTTTATGGGCTTTCACAGACAGCGTCATTATACGTAAAGTGCTATAGAGACAACACTAGATTCAGGCTGGGGACTTGCAACTGTAGTACATGCTAATGTTTAGCCCATGGAATGGCAGTTGGTCTAATGCAAGCATCCAACCCAAGATACCATCTTGAACTGCCTTATGGTACCATTTCAATTTCAATGTGAATCTTTTTCACAAACACAATTTCACATATGAAAGAAATGCAAATCTGATATGAGGTGCCAATCACGTGTACTGTTAAACAATTCCTGCAGGCCATATTACATTCATTATCTTTGTGGCTGTTTTAACCTTTGTGTAAAACCATTCTTCATAATTGATGCTAAATTGTTACTAAATTTGGAAAGCCTGATTACAACTTGTTAGAAATTAAGATTTTTCACATTTTGTATATGAAATAAATATTTATCCCATATCTGATTCATTTCAAAATGAATTATAATTTCATTTACTTTAAATAAAATTGACACATCTTAAAACTAAATTTATATTCTATATTTAGGTAATTTACTCTTTCAGTTTAAAATTTAAATTTATCTCTATATGAACTAATTTAAATTTATTTTAGAATTTAGATTTTGGTCGGATGTAGTTATACTAGATCAGCTTCCATTTAATGTCATAAAACCAGTTACATAACGTAAAAGGATAAAGCAAAACGTGAAACCTAGGGCAGTAAACTGGGTTCTCCTAACATCCATAGACATAATAGAAAAAACATAGAGTAAGACTAATTCAGAAAACAAGGCTTGGGAGTGGGCAAGAGGTGAATATTTATGGAAGGATATTTTAAGTTGCAGGAAGGAGCATTCTTGTTTTGAGAAGGTGTGGATTAAGGGAAAGGGAGGGTTTCTTAGAAGAACAAATCTATGAAGCAGTTCTATCCTGAGGCAAACAGGTAGAAAAACTCTGGTGCGGATTCTCTGGCTGCTATGCATCAAGTGCCTACAATAATACCCAGTTATCCAGGACCTCTTCAAGACAGGCTTTGCTCTCAGAAGCCGGGTGACAAATGTGAGCATGAGGAATAAATACAAGGACATTTAGGAGGCTGGGCCCTTTGTCAGACTGGGCACAGAAGGCTGCTGCCTTGAGGAGCAATGCTTTCATTCAACAGAGCCTATACAGTATCTCATGACATGGTCATGGGGTAGACTGATAGCAACTGGGGGTCTTTGGCGTCTTGAGATCCTGTTGATCAGGATATTTCGCCTGGTTGAACACTTGCTTTCAGAATACCTGATTCTTATGGCGTTCTTTTATAATTTTCACAAAATACTTGTCACCTGAAAATTTCCATAAAACCTTCATGTACCTTTAGTCTTTTGATCTGATAATCATTAACAAATCAATATATAATCATTTTCTAAGTAAGTAAAAAACAATTATTATAATTTTTGACATCTAGCAATATTTATTGTACATTTCTTATCAGATGCCTTAGAAAATGATGACCACTTTAGTATCAATATTTCTATAACTTTATTGTACTTCAAATGATTTCATGATGATACTTTCATATGACGTTTAACTCCACAAAATGTATAAAAGTGTTCTGAGGTACATATGTGAGAAATATTCCATGAGGAAATAAGAAAAACTTCTTGAAACATATAGTGTATTTAGAGGATTTTTTTTTGTTTAAGTGTTAAGCTCTGTACATTTATTCTTGGTATGCAAATAATCACCTTTCTTGACAAAAGTATATCCTATAAGAAAGTTTCAGCATGTCATTCACACACACACACACACACACACACACACACATTCACACACCTTATTAAATTAGCTTATACTGAAATAGTAAAAACAGTCATTTCACAGCAGAGAGGCTCAGGGTGCAAATGTTATTAGGTCTTTGAGGCATGACACTTCAGCGGCCACTTTAGTCCCACAATGGCTCTCTCTCACAACCCAGGAGTTGCTCACTCTATGAGGCTTGGTGCCTCAGCAGTACTAATCGGGGACCTAAAATCTGGAAGGTTCCTGAAGAGCTACTCGTCTTTAGTCAATGGTGAAAGCTTGGTAGAGTTCTGATACCGGTGCGGGAGGTGCCAGCAGCAGCAGCAGCAGCAGCAGCAGTGATAATTCACCTCAGTCAAGCCAGCAAAAGAAACATAATCCTCTCTCTGCTCTATGCCTGCCCTTTAGAAATCTGGCTACTACCAAAAGATGCCATGAACCGATGTTTTTTTTCATCTCGTATCATTTAGGCCATTAAGACAATTCCTTGTCCAAGGATTCAGGTGATTATAATTTATGGCAAGTTAATAATAAAAACAAAAATCACAGGCAGTAACCTAATAGCATCTGGAGGCCAGCTCTTAATACATATTTGCTAAAATAAAACTAATTTTAAAAGACATATTTCATATATTCAGACACAGAGGTTATAATCTAATTGTCAGATATTCTATTAGTATATAGTCATAAAAATATTTCTTCGATTTTTTTTAAAAACTTCAGTTGAAAGTCATAAAAATATCAACAATTAATTTATTTTTATGTATATATAGGTATTCTGTTTATGGTCCAGATGAAATGGTTTTATAAGTAATAAAGAAAAATGTATAAATATATAATAAATATTATCTTACATTTATTTCAGAAAAAAATGTGTTGTGTTGTATTGTTCAAACAATTTATATTTTATTGACAGCACTTTTAAAAATGGTTTGGAGGTTTTAAGAAAATGATAATACAATCCAAGTGTCTCAGCAAAGCAAAAAGTTTTAATTTCTGCAGAAGGGTTGCTTAGCCATATCCAGCCAAGCCTGCAAGTAGACCTAGACAGAACCAAACCCTCGCCATGTTTTTCTTTTTCCTATTTTTAAATTCCTAACATAAAGGGGTTCTTTGACTCTCTGAAGTGGTCAGAGCTTTCATTTCATTCCCCTTCATAAAACAGAGGCAGAGTAGTCAGGGATTGCAATCTGGTAACGGCCCATGTGCTCACCGAGTCTGACTTTTCATGGTGGCCGTGTCCACCATGTGGTCGCCTAATTTGTAAACGAAGTTGGTGATGAGCAAAGTTGAGAACAGGATGTAGACTTGGGCCTGTATTTTGATTTCAAGAAGCCCAGACCCTGGGGGATTTGAATTTCTGCTGAGTGGCTTCTTAAATGGAGTTTTACTTTATTTAACCCTTTGGTAGAAAGAATTGCTTACATTTCTCATAATACTTTCAAATATAATGTTTATCAAGTCATATTTTGTTAAGTAAGTTTCATTAGATTTACATTCAAAATGGCACCATTTGAAAGTATTTCTGATAAAATTTGAATTTGGAAATGATACCTAACATTTACTAGCCACATTGAAGCATTTTGAATATTAGAAATTACTGTTACTATGTGCTGGAGAGACGGCTCAGCTGTTAAAAGCTAGGCCACAACCAAAAATATAAGAAATTATTGTTATTGTAAAAACTCTACAAAATATTTGAGTTGAACTTATAAATTACCATTTTTATCACAATGCAAACAGTAAATGTGAAAACGGGTTCCCTTTTTCCTGTGTGCCATCTATGGAAATGTGTAAGAAAAAGAAGATAGAATATCATGGTTAACACTGTTTGCTGTTACTGTCAACATTGTCAGTAATTCTCACTGGCCAATCAGAGTGCTCCTTGATGCAAATCAGAATTTTCCTCATTAGCCAACTGGAATGCTCATCAGCAGCCAATCAGAGTGTTCCTCAGCTGCCAATCACATCTTTTTGTTTTGCTTTGTTATTATACTATACTTCTAGACCTTGACCTAGAGCTTTAAGAGAAACAAGATGGCAACATTCCGAGTTACTGGGAAGATTTGCTATGTAGGAATATTTTAACAGTCACTTCCAAAGAAGGACGTGTTAGGTAACTCTCTTTTGTCTGCCTAATTGGTGATACCCAAAGATCAGAGGCCTCTTGGCCTCATCCAGAATCTGTTTATAACTAACCTAAAGATTCCTAACCTCTTCAGCCCAGTCACTAATGCTCTTCTACCTCTTCACCAATGGTGCCTTTTCATGATAACTTCTTTTATCACATGTGGACAGGGCCACCATGAAAAGGCAAACTTGTTGAGCACATGGGCCATTACCAGATTGCAATCCCTGACTACTCCGCCTCTGACTTATGAAGGGGAACAAACTAAAAAGGCTTCCTTTGTATTTGGTCTGAGGTCATTGTTACTGGAAACACAGATGGATTAAAACCATTACTAGTGTTCATTATTTTTCCTCTTAAACAGATAGTATATAATGTATTATTGCCATATTTATAAGTTGTATGTGCCCATGAACATGTGAGGGTTGGTGTGCTTTAAGTTCTCTCTATAAATTTAAACAATCAATAACACTTTTAGGATTTCTACAAAGCACTTACTAAGGAATAACTATTATCCAAAATTTTCCTTGATTTTATACTAAAGTTTGAGTGAGAGTGACAAGCTAAATGAAAACTACATTTATTAACCTGTTATTTGAAATTATAAGATTTTAATAAAGTGTAATTACAATAAAATTTGTATTTTTATCCCATTTATTGTATTGGATATTCTATACATATACAAATATTATAAATATAATATTTATAACATTATAAATATGACTATATAGAAAAATTATAAGAATACTATGATTAAAATAAATTCACTATTTACTTCTATTCATATAGTCTATCTCCAAAGTCTAAAAACACTTTATTGAAGCACCAACCCTGAGACTTCATGTATAGAAGAAACTAGGGTTGATACTCTTGCATATGAATGTAAATGTGCACATAGGTGGAGATTTCTCTACAATATTTATAATTTAGGGTTGGCCTTAGACTGTAGCACTGTATCTTATATTGCAATCAACAAGGACACAACATTTTATGAGGTTCCATGTCTGCCTCAGCAAGCAGGCATTCGGGACATAGGCATCTCAGGCCTAAACAATACTCTTGCTTATGACTTTAGAGTTACTTTACCTTACATGAAATAAGTGACTACTAAATGAACTAATATACCCCAAAGGTTTAAGAACTGTGTCTAAACACTCATCGCTACTAATTATATTTAAATAAACAGTTTATCTCTCATGTACTTGACCTTTTGGGCTTGATTTTTTTTTTATTTTAAGAACTAAAAAAATTAGATTGTTTCTAAAGTTCTAAAAAATTGCAAGTATGACTAAGGTTGACAGATTTATAAAATGGAAAAGAAAGTGATTTTTTTTTCTGGTCAGGCTAGTTTTCTTACTTAAAAAAAAAAACTTTTCAAAGAATTTTGTGCAAGTGATGTGCTGCCACAGTTGACTTCTTTATTAAGGAACATTTTATTTACTGATTTTCAAAAGCCATCTACGTAACCTGCAATTGCCAGCATTTTTCTTGCTACAATTTTGTGACTCATGAAGGATGTGAAGAAGAGCCTTGATAAAAATGGCTTGTTTTGCAACATGATAATTGTGGAGATTATAATATTCTTAAGAGTCTACCAACAGGGGTTTCAAAAGGACAAAGTTAAGGGCAAGAGAGGTTGCCACATCGCAAACATAAAATGAGTAACAATTTCTTCCCAGTAGTTATTATCTTTCTTATAAACAATATCCTTTATCCCTCTGCATCTCCCACCCCATAAACATAAATTGTTCCAGTTTTTGAAAGACTCCAATTCGTAACTTGTGCTCATTTTTATCGTTCTTCAGAATAAGACCAGAGCAGTCTGACCCCCCAAAGCACTCCCAGACCTATTTCCTGCTCTTGTTGCCTCAAACTGCAGTGAGTCAATACATCTTTTTTTTCAAGTGGGCTATTTTTGATCTGTATTCACTGGATGTGAAATCGTCTTTAGCTTGAAATGTAAGTTTTAAAAGCTTATGAAACAGGGCCATCTACGGCAGGTCCACACAGTTTTCTGAACAGCCAGGCTATATTCTGTAAATTGGCCATAATTGCTCTTTAATTAGCTGGGAAGCTGGGAAGTCTAGAAGGACGGTATTTTAAATCTGTGCTCATGTGAGTTTGATAAACTGGTAGTTTGCCTTGAAAGTACTGTTGTTCAATGCCTTGGCTATATAGATTGATATTGTACTTGAATTGCTCTGCTCACCAGTCTACAAGTTACCTATGAGATAGAAGAAATAAAAACTGTTTTCTACATTTATATTTTAAATCACTGCTAAAATAGTCATTTATATAAAATGCTGATACTATACAATATTTCATATCCAATTATTTTCAAACAGACTAGAGAAGGGCATGATGTTATTTCAGAATATATAGATGTATATTTTATGAAGGCAGCTAATTTTAGAAAGTATAGTGTACTTCTTATGGAGGATGCTGTCAGTATTACATCTGTAATGCATTACAGGCAAGCTTACTGTGAAACTACAGAAGCATAAATTAGCTGTAAGGGCTCATGGAATAGTTGAGTAAGAGTAGCTGTGAGTGGTGCCATCAATTTTTAGCTTTGTGTTTCTAGTTTGGTTTTGCTTACATATTTTGTTTATTTGTTTGTAATTTTTATCTTTTGAGAATTTTGTTTATGTGTTCAATGAAAAATGATCACATATATGCCCAAAATCTCCTTTTAATTTCCTGGACATACAAGCTCCCAACTTCACCTCTTCTTTGATTCTAGGGCAGACATCCACTAGAGTATGAGAAACTTACTAGGGCCACACCCTCCAAGAAGAATAACTGTCCTTCTCCCAGAAGCTATCAACTGCCAATTGTTCCTCACTGAGAAAAGTTGCAAGGAGAGCATCTCTCCATGTATGCTGGTGATTTAACTGGCTTAGTGTTGCACAGGTCGTTTGTAGTAAACAAAGCCCTGAGTGAAATATCCATTATGTCTAGAAGACAGTATTTATCACATCATTCACACCCCCCCCATTCTTCAGTTTTAGTATTTATTTTTAAATATTTTATTGTTTAAAATTTGTGTATGTGATGATTTTAATGAGAAGGGCCCTATGGGCTCATAGCTTTGCATGCTTGCTTCCTGCTTGGTAGATTCTTCAGGAGGAATCTGGGAATGTGGACATGTCACCAGGCTTGTTCTGTTAACCTCTAAAACCTCTTGAGCTGGGCCTCCACAGTCCACTTGAGATGCCACCATTGTGTGTGTGTGTGTGTGTGTGTGTGTCCGTCTTTGCTTATCAAAATGTAAGCTCTCAGATACTGCCCCAGTGCCCAGTCCTTCTGCCTATGGCCACAATGACCGTAAAGTAGGCCAGCTCTTAATTAAATGGTTTCTTATATGTTGTGTTGATCACTGTGTCTCTTCACAGCAGTAGATAAGTAACTAAGATAGAAGTGAGTATCAGTAATGGGTTTTGTTGTGAGAGACTTGACCATGCAGCTTTGGGGGATTTTGAATCAGAAAAGCAGTTAGATGCTGTAAGTGGGGCTTGATGGGCATCCTAGCAGGAGCTTGGAAGAGAGTAGTGCTGAGAGCAATGCAGGCTGTGGAGGCCCCAGCTCAAGAGGCTTTAGAGGTTAACAAAATGAGCAACCGGTCTAAAGACCACCCCTGTGATATTTTGGCCACCAGTGTGGCTGCTTTCTGGCCTTGCTCTAAAAATTTTATAGAGGCAAAACTGGAAAATTTGGCGCCAATGTCATTAGCAGAGGAGATATCGACACAGCCTTATATCAACTGTCATGTGGTTATTAGTGATCATTCACATATTGACCTACAATAAAAAAGAAATGTGACAAAAAGAAATTTTAAAAAAATGTACAGTTTAAGTAGGAAAAGAGCACCAGGGAATGCAATGTTAGAGATAAATCTTGTTCTCAAAGATAAGAAGTAGTATAGGGCAAAACCAGAACAGAGAAGTGGGAAGGGTTGGGTGGGAAAACAGGGGGAGGGAAAGGGGCTGATGGGACTTTCGGGGAGTGGGGATCTAGAAAAGGGGAAATCATTTGAAATGTAAAAAAAATATATATCGAATAAAAAAAAAGATTAAAAAAAGACCTGTTGCTGAATGGTGATGCCCTCAAAGCAAGAGACCATTCACTTAATCCTGCAACATGTGAAAGGAAAAGGTCCCAGAGAGGAATTTCTTCCACCTAAAAAGCATCAACAAGTCAAAGCAAATATAATTCAAGGATGGGCCCAGGTTCCAGCCCTAAAAGGCAGAAGAACTCAGCAGCTGCCTCCGACTTTATCAATAAAGATACAAGACTAAAGGGGTTGTTGAATCTTTTTATGTGGCTATGGAGAGTCTTTGAGGTCAATTGTGGGGCAGGAGAGTCCCTGCATGGAGGTTTTGCATGGTCATTGCACAAAGGGGTTAATGTGGAGCCTGGATGGCACTGGAAATGCCTCCGTGTTGTATGCCAGAGCTGTGGGATACCTGCCAAGGAGAGCTGGAGACAGCATGTGCGAACAACCCCCCCCCCCAAAAGGGAAGTGTGCTGCAGCTACCAAAGCTGGGAGGAATGGAGGATCTGAAGACTCGTCTCAACTCTTGGATATTAGACACAGAGCTGCAGAAGGTGGAGTTTTCCCTGATAGGTTTTAGGTTCGCTCTGGTCCAGTATTTACCCACTACAGTCCCTTTCTCCCCTTTGAAATAGCAATGTACAGTCTGTGCCACTGTGTGTTGAGAGTATGTAATATACTTTTAAGTTTGATTTTGCAAAAGGTAGCAATTAAGAGAATGGGGTCTGAGAAAGGACTGTGAATTTGGGGCTTTTAAACACTCTTAAAACCATGAGACTTTAAGGAAGCTTAAAAAATGTGATCTGAATGCATTTTGCATTGTTATTATATTACCAGGCATAAATTTCCCTCTGTGAAGAAAGCCTCAAATTCAATCTGAAAGTGGCTAATTATCCTTAACATTTGAGCCACTATCTTACCAGTGTGCACATCTATCCCAATAGGTATTTATTATATGTTGTATTAAAAATATTTTCAAAGTGTTTTTATAGTATGCTATGGTTTGTATATGCTCCCCCAGGGAGTGGCACTGTTAGAAGGCTCTGCCCTGTTGGAGTAGGTGTTATCACTGTGGGTGTGGCTTTCAAGACCCTCATCCTAGCTGCCTGGAAGCCAGTGTTCTGCTAGCAGCCTACAGATGAAGATGTACAACTCTCAGATCCTCCTGTACTATGCCTGTCTGGATGCTGCCGTATTGGTGCCTTGATGATTGTAGACTGAACCTCTGAACCCGTAAGCCAGCCCCAAGTAAATGTTATCCTTATAGAGTTGCCTTGGTCATGGTTTCTGTTCATGGTAGTAAAACTCAAGCTAATACTAGTCGTGTATGAAATTGACTCTTTAACAATAAGACAGCATTTGCTTAAGTAATTTAAAAAATGAAAAATAGTTTGATCCTATTAGACTAAGAAAGTCAAAATGGATCACATTTTTGAGCATTATATTTTTCCTTGCTAACATTTTTCCATTATTATTATTATTATTATCATTATTATTATTATTATTATTATTATATCTTTTTTTAGTCCAGTCATTATCCCCCTCCCAGTTCACCCTCCAACTGTTCCTCATCCCATTCTTCCTCCACCGTCTCCAAGACGATGTCTCCAACCCCCACTCCCACCCAACCAGACCTTCCCACTCCCTTGTCCCTCAGGTCTCTTGAGGGTTATGTACATCTTATCTCACTGAGGCCAGACCATGCAGTCCTCTTCTGTATGTGTGTCAGGGACTTCATATAAGATTGTGTATGCTGCCTGGTTGGTGGCTCAGTGTCTGAGATCTCTGGGAACAGATTAGTTGAAACTGCTGGTCTTCCTATGGGGTGGCCCTCCTCCTCAGCTTCTTCGAGATTTTCCCTAATTCATCCACAGGAGTCACCAGCATTTGTCCATTGCATGAGTGTAAATATCTGCATCTGACTCTGCTCCCAAATCCACCTCTACCTACTTACTCTCACGTCTTGATGCCGTATGCTTTTTGCCTTCTTGGTATTGTTTATCATCAGTCAGATGAGGAACAGAGGTACTACTTATATAGAAAATGAAGCATACTACAATCAGAATCTCCAAAATATGTGATTCTTCAAACCCTCAGACACTGTGAGATTTATAATTTAGTTATGAAAAATGAGAAGACAGTTACTCTAGACTCATGGATTGCTTCAGATTTATTGATTTTGTATTACTTCTGCTTTCCACATGTTGAACACAGTTGCACAGCAGGCCTATATTTTTCATCAAGAAAAATATCCCCTAGAAGTAGAGAGAACAAGAACCCATTATTTTAAAATAGTGATGTTCGAGTTAAGTCTAAGAATCTTATCACTTTAAGTCAGAGCTGAGTAAGCAATGTTTTTGAGCCTCGGTGATATATTGTAATGCCAGATTCCAGCTCCAAGAGTGGATGTCTCCAAACAGCCACCATGTTATAAAGCCTTGGGGCTCAAGCAAGAATGAGCAGGCCTACAGTCTCACTTTTTTCTTAGCACTCAGAGTAGAAAACTCATTTTTTTTTTACATATATCATTGATGACTATTTTAAGTTTTAGATAACATCACTGAAACTCATGTAAATGCTACTGTATGTCTAGCATTTATTTTTCTTTCTTTATGAAAACTACTTGAAGCACAAAACAAAAGCAACATAGTGGAATTTTCTTATAGAATAACAATAAAATTGAAAAGTAATATGGATAAAAGATAATGAAGGGTTAAATAGTTTAAATAATCACAAGTTAAAAAAATATGTGTTAGACTTGTATCAAATATTGCATTTCAATTTTTAGAGTGGAATATATGTTCTACTTGGAGTTTCAATTCTTTAATATAAAAAATGTTAGCATTTACTTAGCTGCAATCAACTTGGTCATAATGAGCTTACAAATAGAATTAATAATCATGTTCCATGTGCCAGCCATGGCTCTCAGGCTGGGGACCAGGGCAGTATTCTGCAGGAATGTATGCCAAATGCACATTCGCTTCTGCCTGTAGCAAAGCCACTTTGTAATTCTACAAAGTCAGATTTTTTTTTTCAGTTTTCTGGACAGTTCCTTAATTAAAGAGTAGCTGACTGCTTTACCTCAAACTCAGCTTAAATATCACCTACCCAGGGAGGTTCTCCCTAGTCACCTTCTGAAAACTAACAATCTACTCTTCCTTATTATGCCAGCTACATTTTTTTTAATGGGCGGTGCAAATGCATTCAGTTATTTGTTTAATTTCAGTGCTGCTGCTTATTGTCTGCTTGTCAGTCTGTGAGGGCTTTCTGAGGCTAGGAATGAAAAACGTCTTATTGCTCATTGAAACCCTTGTGTTTAGCTCCATGCCAGATGAAAAGGCACATTGCTTTTGTTTTCCTCTAGGGTGTTAGGAAATGTTAGTTTTTATCATGGTGCAAAATTGCAATGTAATGATATCATGATCAATTTTATAATATTTTTATTTATTTTATACATGTATTTGTCGTGAACACTCACTCAAGATGTGTTTTGTGTGTCATAGATTACACTCATTTAAGACAGTATACATGCATAATTCAGAGAAGAAGATGCATAAGTTCTTTCTTTCCATCTACCATATGGGCTCTTTGGATCCAGTTTAGCTCATTAAGCTTAACGAATGAAATCTTAATCCACTGAGCCATGTTAATATCCCTGATAATAATTTTAAAACTATGTTATTTTATTCAGTGACATTCATCTTTCTGACATTCATCTCTTTGTAAAACGCATTCCTTGAAGATTTTGTACATATACATCATGTATCCCAATCATATCACCCTTCAATTCCCTGTAATTTGAGAATTTGAGAATTCATACATTCGTAGAATGTACTTTGACTGTATTTACCTCCACTCCTCCCCCAACTCTTCCCAGATGCATCCCTTGCCTCATTTCCTCCATCTTTTTATCAATAACCCACTGAGTCCAATGTGTGATGTCCATATATATATATATATTCCCAGATACAGTAACACCCACTGTTGTATTATTAACCTACAAAGGGCCACAGCCTTAAAGAAAATGAATTTTCCATCCCCTAACAGCCATTAACTATGAATGGATAAGGTAAGAACCTTATCTATTATTAACCATTAATAAATCCTTAATAAACCATTAATACATTTTTTGTTTGTTTTTTTTTGTTTGTTTATAGCCATGATCAAACTCCAGATCTCTACCATGTTTGGGGGAAACTCATAGCGATCTACCTGCTTCTCTCTCCCACTAGGCCTTGTGGTCCATTCTGAAATGTTTAAATTATTTCAATTTCACCTCTGTTAATTAACTAGAGAAGGATAAAAGAAAAGAAAAAAATACCAAATTTTTGTGACATTCATCTCTTTGTAAAACGTATTCCTTGAAGATTTTGTACATATACATCATGTATCCCAATCATATTACCCTTCAATTCCCTGTAATGACTTTTGTTTCTTGTCACCTTTTCTTCTCACTTCTATGTCATCCCTTTATAATTTTTATTGTTTTAAACTCATAGAGTCCAATTATTGCTGCCATATTCACACTGGCATGAGTTCATTATCTGGGTTACTTACCCAGTAACTGCACTCCTAAAGAGGTGACTCTCCATCCTTACCAGTTATCAATTAGAAGCACAAGGGCATTGCAATGATAAGATATAAGGATCTCTTGAGCCCTTTATCCAAATTTCTACAATGTTTACATTTTATATAATCATATTATTATAAACAAGCTCAAGAAATTCACAATAATGCACTGTGTGTGTAAATGTCTACAGCACATGTCAAGTGTGAATTTATGTAACTATCAGCAGTCAGGATTCAGTGCCATGACACCACCATAGAACCTCATAGCAGTTTCACCTACTACAATGACTCACAGTCACATTCAAGATGATTCAAGTTGCCACAGGCAACTGTATATACCGTCTACCTCTATACTTCCATTTCTAATATTGGCTGCTTAGATAAATCAAATCATCCTACCAAACCATTAATAGATCCTTTATTTTGTTTGTTTATAGCCATAGTCTCTATAGTATAGAGATTTCAGGTCTCTACCATATTATGAAAACACCTTACTAGTGAGCTACACTCCAGCCAGTAGTTGGTTTGCTTTTACTCAAGAGTATTATGTTGTTATTAGAGTTTATATCTTGCTTAACTCTTTCCTCCCTGCATGGGATATAAGGTCCTTATAGGTTTTCAGCTGTTTCAAATATCACCATGAACAAATATGTTAAGATTTCTGTAATTTGATAGTGTTTTTGACTTTGTTATGTGTCATAACATGGTCAAAAGAATGGTCCGTAGTAAACAATGCCTTTGGAAACTGTGAGAGAGGCTTAATGATAAAAAGCAGAGGGCTTCTTGTCTCCAACGCATTTTGTTCCTTGGATAGTTCTTAGACTTGATTTCATGCCTCCTGTGACAAACATCTACACTCAACTTATAAGGCATTATTATTGTTGTTGGATGTCAGAACACAGCTATAGAGCCAAATCTGGTCAGTGTACCCTGAATCTGGATAGGACCTTCTACCTTGTTTTTGTGCTTTCCCAGATATGATCTACGATATACGACAGGAGATTGTCTTTAAATTGTTCTGTCCTGAGAAAGATCTGGAAAAGGATTTTGCTGTTAAGATTTAGTATGTGCTTACTGGCTTTTATTTACATGCTTTTCTGATCACGTTTTTCTGAATTCCAACAACCTTCCTTGGATCATTTTTACATTCAAGTGTAAGAACACTGAAATTGAAATAAAGTTGTCTGCAGCTTCAGCCTGTGGTCTGCCCATTCTCTCGGGTCATCAGATCCCAGGTCTCACAAACACAGATCTGCATAGGTTGGTGAAATTTGACAGCTAAATGATTCATTTTTTTTATATTATAAAATAAAGAAGGGTGTAGAGTACTACATGAAATTCAAAACTGGGAAATCCATACAAGAATAAATGATCACTGCTGGCATCCCTGCTACTGAAATGCTGTCACTATATTTTCTTTTTATCAATTTCTTTTTGTTATAAAATAATATAAACACTATGTGAAGGACACGTATACTTGTATGTAAGTAAATACTTACAGGACACAAAGTGTGGTGAAGTAAATGCCATTGAGCCCTGCACCAAGTGCCCGCACCTCTGATTTTCACTGGAAATATGCTTATGCTTTATCTATGGTGTACATATTTTACATATTCTTTCAGGGATTTTAATAACATCATACTAATGGAAAATGTCTCTCACTTTTTTTAAAGTTTGTCTTTGGGAACCTATCAAGCCATGATGCCATTCATCCCTGCCTGGAACTGGTAATCTGTCTCTTAGCCTTCCTCTCAAATCCCTTTCTTATGGGAGGTATTGAAACTTTTGTGCCTTTGCGATTGCTGTGAGGCATGTCTTCTTTAATGACACAGTTCAATCACTCTTGGACTAACTAGCTGGTAATTTTTTATGAGCATAGTGATAATTTGATTTGATTTTTGGATACTACTTCAAAATCATATTTGGAAGCTAAATATAGATCCTGATGATCTTTTTCTTTTCCATGGGAAGTTTGGAAAATTTAACATGAGAAAATACTTCAATTAAGATCCCTGCCTGACACATCAGAAACAGAATGATGTGCATAGAGACAGATGTCCTAGCAGGCATTTTTTTTTTTTTTTTACCTCAAGCATAAGCATCCTTCGCAAACACTGCATTCAAGTAACTTTGCTTCTAGCTGCCCTTGGCCTCACAGTAGGCTTACCATACAGTCGTTCACTGAGAAAGGGACACCAAACAGTGATGTATTGCCCAAGGAAAATGATGGCTCAACATATATTAGAAAATTGCAAAGGTCAGAACATCCAAGGTGAAAATTAATCCTTTGGCAAGATTGTATCTGGCCATGTATTAAAACCCTTCTTTGAGATTACTAAAATATGTTATACATCCTATTATATACTAATTTTTCATATCTATGTTATAGAAATTTCAACCCTTATTAATGTTAGCTACACAACATCATTTTCACTTACTGTTTCAATGGATTGCTTAATGCATCCACATGCATGCTATCACCTAAGTATTTTTCTAATCTTTTTGCCTAGTCTCCCTTTCAAATTTCCATTTCTTTTGTCCACAGAGGTACCAGGCAACACCAGCTGTTCTTTATCCAGGCCTGGTTTTGGAATCTTTCACATCAAGGTTTAATTTTTTTCTTCTAGTCATAAATATACTTTTGTTTTGGTGGTCTTACAAATCTTTCTACTATCTTCTAACTGTCAATTGCCCTAGAACATCCCAACGTTGTCATAAATGCAAGTGAAAACCACAAAAACATTCAAAAATAAAACAAAGAAAGCAAGTTCTTGTTTTACTTATTTATGGACGTTTAATCCACATACACTCAAGTTTAGTTTATGGAACAAGTTTTTGAAGAGAAATCATAGCTTTACAAATTTCTGCATGTGATGCAAATTAATCTCATTTGTTTTGCCCCAGGTTTTACATGTAATTGTGTCCAGGTCCATTATAGAAATGAAAGAGATAGCAGGAATAAGGCTTTCTCAGAACTGATCTCATTCACAATACAGATCTATAGACTATTCATTCATCTGCTATTTATCAGGAGACCCTGATCTTCTCATTGGGTCTGCATTCTGAAGAGACAGACATAAGCAACAAAGGAAATATGGAAATTTAAGGCTTGCAAGTTAAGATGGGATAAAAATAAACGTTATAGATAACTGGGAGGGAGATGGGTTCCACTAGGACAGATGACCTATAAGAAAAAAAATATAGTGATTTAGAGAAAATAGCTCAAGAAATAGTGTTCCAGGTAAAGGGATGTCTTGTGAACTTAGCAATAGAATAAAAATAGTTGAGTTGAACACACGTTTCCTGAAGAAACACTGACAATAGATGAAGTCAAATGAGACTCACGAACAAGCTGTTCTGGACATGGTAATAGAATTTTGTGTTGCTCCTGAATTGTGATGGAATTAATGATATTACAGGGTTTCTGTGCGATATTTTAAAGATGGGAACATGTCCATTGACTAGTTCAGTGGAGATTCAGTGTAACGACACAGATGGAATGGACAGCAGAGGACGTGAAGTTGATTAGATGCCTCACGGGCATCTGGAGGTACTCACACTTTTTAGGTTAATATTACTGTTGTAGCTGTAAATATTAAATCTAGTGGGTCTATAAAGGTTTAGAGAAAAAATAAGAAGGATTTATCCTTTGATCTTGTGGCCCATCCTATCTTAGATAAAGAAAGGTGAAAAAAACATAAATAAACCTAGTAGAGTTACAATATTTGAGTAGAAAAAATATTTATGTTGAAAGTTCTCATGTCTTTTCAAAAAATTAAATGATTTTATTAGTTTTTGTCTATTCATGTTTTGCTGGCATGCATCTATGTGCAGTCCATGTGTGCCTGGTAGCTCCAGAGGCCAGAATCTTCTAGGAGTGGAGTTACAGATGGTTGTGGGCCACCATTTTAGTGCTGGGAATTGAACCCAGTTTCTCTAGAAGAGCAGCCAGTACTCTTAATTGCTTAACCATATTTTCAGCCCTCCTGTCTTTATTATGTTGATATTTCATGCCCAAAATTATATATTCAGTTAATTTGTTGAATGATAAAGATACATTTATTCTCATTTTAGCTTGTAGTATCATTAACTCTGCACGATTACCACCTGCAATAATTGTCCATTTCATATACAAATCTAAGAATATTCTTGATCCTGACATGATGATATAAATACAGCTATAATCTCGATCTATAAATTGTTAAGTCTATTGAATATGCCCTTAGATTATTAACTATAAGATAAGGATAATCAACAAGAGGCAAGGAAAATAATTTTTACTGAAAATTGAGTGTAGATATTAAGAATTTTATTTTTAGACTCAGATAATTTTCAGAAATGTGAGTATATTCTAAATTCCATTAACAAATTGGAGTAAGAAAGTTATTATAGTCACTAAAATATTCAATAATGTGAGTGAAATTAAACAAAAAAATTTTCTTTAAATTTTTTATTTTACTTATAGATCTTAGAGTATGCTTATTTTTATGATAAGTTTTTGTTAGCTGACTTTGTTTAAAGGATACACATGAGATCTAGAACAATATATAAATATTTATTTAGGACTGATACATATGTGGTGGCTCTTCCTGGTTATCATTTTGACTACATCTGGAATGAGCTAGAGTACAAAACTCTGACTCAGATGTAGTCAAATGGAGAAGAACCTGAGGGAAAGGAGGCCCTGCGACAGGCTTAAATTGGGATCCAGCTCAAGGGGAGGCTTCAAGGCCTGACACTCATACTGATGCTAAGGTCTGCTCACAGACAGGAGCCTAGCATGGCTGCCCTCTGACAGGCCCAAGATGCATATACTTACACCCATCCAATAGACAGAAGCCTGGGACCACTGTGTTTGAAATAGGAAAACATTGGTAGAAGCTGAGGAGGATGGTTACCCAATAGGACGACCAGCAGTCTCAATAAATCCTGCTGCCCAGGGTCTCTCAGACACTGAGCCACCGACTAGGCAGCATACACCAGCTGATGTGAGGGCCCTGACACATATACAGCAGAGGACTGCCTGGTCTCGCCTCAGTGAGAGAGGTGCACCTAACCCTAGAGAGACTTGAGGCCCCAGGGAGTGGGGAGGTGAGGTGGGATGAAGGTGGGGAGGTGGGGGGGGACATATTATTGGAGATGGGGGAAGATATGTGATGATGGGATGAGGAACAGAGGGTAAACCAGGAGGAGACTAATAACCGGATTGTAAATAAAACAAAATTTTAAAAAAGGAGGAAAATAATCCATGAAGAACAACAACAGAATGCCTGTAGGTTTTGCCTTTACTTGTAAAAAATTTCCTGAGAAGGAAATACAAGGCTTCGCTGCCGAACGGACCAGACAGGCAACACCAGGTACACAGAGATATCCCGAGATTAACATCACTCAGGACACAGCCTGCCAGGCTTCTGCCTGAGCCCAAGGCCTGGGCAGCTCTGCCGGTCATCTGTGTGCCAGCCCTGTCATGGGATGTTTGCCCTGCTGAGTGATCGGCATGTGGAGGGGGTCCCCGCAGCCTCCGCCATCTTCGCTCCCCAGAAGCTTTGAATACTCAAGAAACAATTCACATATCAAGTCATTCCCAAGAAGAAGGAAGGAGAGGGCTCTGGCCCTGGAAAAACTTGATGCAGCAATGTAAGGGATTACCAGGACAGAGAAGTGGGAGGGGGTTGATTGGGAAATGGATGGAGGGAAGAGGGCTTGTGGGACTTATGGGGAGGGGGGAACCGGGAAAGGGGAAATCATTTGGAGTATAAACAAAGGATATAGAAAAAAATATAATGAGCAGTGTAATTTAGACAATAATATCTTTGTAAGCAATATATTTGTTCTTCTAAAATTCTACACACTTAGGCAATGCCTATTGATCATCTCTATCGATGGCTTTTCCTCACTTTCTCCCCCAAGTAGCCCACCCTCCATTTCCTATCATTAAACAGAACTGAAGAAGTTTTTTGTGTATAGAATAATATATAATTCCTGGACTAATGATTTATATGTGTTGCTTATAAGAATATTAACTTTTTCACATCTACCCTCTTAACATCAACTTAGAATATCAAAATGTGCATCTAAATCTTTTAAACAAAGAAGTATTGCAGGTTTTCACAAATGCTGAATTTTTGCCTTATTAAAGTTTACTTCATATTTTATTCTTTTAACTTCTTTTTTGGTGAATGTTTCTGGGAGTAGTCTATGAAACACAATTTGAAAGCCTCTGTCAGAGAACAATACCCTTATCTTTGATGAGTAACACTTGATTTTCTTGGTCATCAACTAAATGGAATATTGTGCTTAAATATGAAAATGATGTAGAGAAAATCCTGTGAGGATAAAGTCAAGACTTTTCGAAAGTAAAAGAAAGTCATATGAATTTGACAGTTTGAGACTCATTGATGAGGTAATTTAAGCAAACTGAAATGTGAACAATAGAGCAATTGCATAATTCATCACAAGTAAAGTCAACTGAGTAAAATGAGCTTTTGTCACAATAATATTGGGCTTTTTTTTCTGTAAAATAAAGTAATCCTCTATTTTTTTGTCTGGGTCAGAATCAAGTTGATACCAGGTGAGGCAGGAAAATTATATATACATATACTACATGTAAAGAACATTGTGTAGTACCTTTGGGAGAAAAAGTGTAAGTCATCATGGAGTACCTATTTAAATGTTAGATGTGTGTTCCATTATCTAACAGAGATGAAGAGAGTAGTTGTTGCTCTCACTTAGTGTGTACCGGTTATAGAACAAAACATAGAAATACCAAGATGTATGTTGAACACTATGGTAAACATCAATGTGGAATCATCAGAATACATAAAAAGTCTTGTTTACATACTTATGACATTAAAACACTTTTCTTTTTACAACACTCTTCTTTTCTGAGGCATATGAGGCATTGTACATTTTCTTTTATCTCTATGTCGTGGTTGAAGTGTTTGCATTTGCCAGTAAAGGTAAAGCAGCTTACACTGAGATGTAAATAATGAATAGAGTAAGAACTTGGAAACAGGTTTTATAGCACCTTTGTCCAATGAAGTGTAAAGTCAATCATATGCTTTTATTTGACCACTATAAGAAAATGTGCTTCATTTAAAATAACAATACTCACTTACTATGCTGATAATATTAATTAAAAATATATGAGCTCTTTAGATTTCACGAATCAAGCAGAGTACAGAAAACTACATAACACTTGAAAGACTGACAGGAAATAATTTATTAATGTGTAGTATTCACTTTCCAGAGGAAGAGGGCAATTTGATAAGTTTGCCTGTCACAAGAACATGCTGAGAAAAATGCCTTTCGGATGACTGTGAAATTTTCAAATTAATTAAAATGAGTGGGAGAGTGAAGCAGTGGACACTTTCTGTTGTAATATAAAGGTATTAAAGCAGATGTACTCCAGGGCCTGTGGCCAAGTGTGAGAGAAATAGCTGACTAAGGATGGGCGAGTCTGCATCTTCCAACACATTAATTAGCTGTGCAGTGCAGAACAGTATAAGCCACTTTCTGAACTGTTTGATTTTGAATGAACATGCTTCTTGAAGTTTCCACGAGTAAAGACACAGGTGAACAACTAGAACATATTTAGGAATAGTTATAGCCATAAATGTAGAATGTGACTTAAATTAAGATGTGAGGGCAAACAGTTCTTGGCCTTGTTTAAACTCAACCCCTAGTACTATGACACTGAATGCATGTGGACTTGTGAGAGTCACTGACATACAGAAACAGAAGACACGGACAAACTAAAGGCTTCAGTTTGAACTTCCCGTGCGTTTTTATAACTTGCAAAAAAATGATTTACTTATCTTACCTAGTTTGGCTAGTAAAGACTATTTTATAAAAAAAGAACCACTTGAACACTATTTCAATGATATCATTTCCTTTCAAACAGAGACCACATTGTTGCTTAAATGCTGAACACCAGGAGATGCCTTTCCTGTGTGCTTAGTCTGATTTGGATGAGGAATACAGAGAATTTGCCTGGACAGTACTTTCTGTGTTGCAACAGTGTGTGTAAGGAACTCCAACCCTCTTTGTCCTTGGAATATTTTTCCATGCTTTCTGACACTTTAATGCACATCTGTGGATGATACATCAGAATGATGCAGAGAAGCCAGGCCAGGCACTCATCATTGATTCTATTTACACAGCTTCTTCTCCACTCTTTATTCCATCAGATATAAGATTCCATTGTTTAAGTCCGTCAGTTCTTCTTTTCTTCTTTTATGGAAAAGACGGCTTTCTCACATGATGTATCCTGATTGCTTTCTCTTCCCTCCTAGCTCGTCTATACCTTCCCTTCCATCACCCCATCTTGTCACTCATTAGAAAACAAACAGGCATAAATTCTTTGTTTAACTCTGTACTCCATTTTTAATAGGGTTATTTGGTTTTCTGGAGTCTAACTTCTTGAGTTCTTTATAAATATTGGATATTTGGATGGCGGAGAAGCATTTTAAAAAATGCCCAACTTCATTAGTCATTAGGGAAATGCAAATCAAAACCTGAGATTTCACCTTACACCAGTCAGAATGGCTAAGATTAAAAATTCAGAAGACAGCAGATGTTGGCGAGAATGTGGAGAAAGAGGAACACTCCTCCACTACTGGTGGGGTTGCAAATTGGTACAACCACTCTGGTAATCAGTCTGGCGGTTCCTCCGAAAACTGGGCACCTCACTTCCAGAAGATCCTGCTATACCACTCCTGGGCATATACCCAGAAGATTCCCCAGCATGTAATAAGGATACATGTTCCACTATGTTCATAGCAGCCCTATTTATTATTGCCAGAAGCTGTAAATAACCCAGGTACCCCTCAACAGAAGAGTGGATGCAAAAAATGTGGTATATATACACAATGGAGTACTATTCAGCCATTAGAAACAATGAATTCATGAAATTCTTAGGCAAATGGATGGAGCTGGAGAACATCATACTAAGTGAGGTAATCCAGACTCAAAAGACGAATCATGGTATGCACTCACTAATAAGTGGATATTAACCTAGAAAACCGGAATACCAAAAGCATAATCCACACATCAAATAAGGTACAAGAAGAATGGAGGAGTGGCCCTTGTTCTGGAAAGACCCAGGGAAGCAGTATAGGGCAAAACCAGAACAGGGAAGTGGGAAGGGTTGGGTGGGAAAACAGGGGGAGGGAAGGGGGCTGATGGGACTTTCGGGGAGTGGGGGTCTAGAAAAGGGGAAATCATTTGAAATATAAATAAAAAATATATCGAAGAAAAAAAGAAAACAAACAGGCAAATATGGAATAATAATAAAATGAATTAAAATAAAATGCAGTAAGAGGAGAAGAAAATAACACATCATGTTATATGTTGGAGCATCTTCTGGATCCCAGGAGTGTTAGAGCTGGGTCCTCAGGTAGGACTATGTTCAATTTTCTGCTCCAGACTGAATTTCAGAGTGGTTGTACCAGCTTTCAATCCCACCAACAATGGAACCAAGGTAGTTTTTGTCTTTGACACTGAGGTGTGTTTCCTGTATGCAGCAAAATGTAGGGTCCTGTTTCCTTATCCAGTCTGTTAGTCTATGTCTTTTTATTGGGGAATTGAGTCCATTGATGTTAAGAGCTATTAAGGAGTAGTGGTTATTGCTTCCTATCATTTTTGATTTTAATTTTATACGTGTGTGGTTATCTACTTTGGGTTTGATGAAAGAAGCTTAATATCCTGCTTTTTCCAGGGTATAGTTTCCCTTGTTGTAATGGTGTTTCCCCCCTATTATCCTTTGTAGGGCTGGGTTTGTGGAAAGATATTGTGTAAATTTGGTTTTGTCATGGAATATCTTGGTTTCTCCATCTATAGTAATTGAGAGTGTTGCTGGGTATAGTAGTCTCGGCTGGCATTTGTGTTCTCTTAGAGTCTGCATGAGCTCCGCCCAGGATCTTCTCGCTTTTATGGAACCGGGTGAGAAATCTGGTGTAATTCTGATAGGTCTTCCTTTATATGTTACTTGCCCTTTTTCTCTTACTGCCCTAAGTATTCTTTCTTTGTTTAGTACATTTGGGGTTTTGATTATTATGTGATGGGAGGTATTTCTGCTCAGGTCCAGTCTGTTTGGAGTTCTGTAGGCTTCTTGTATATTCATGGGCATCTCTCTCTTTAGGTTAGGGAAGTTTTCTTCCATAATTTTGTTGAAGATATTTGCTGGCCCTTTACATTGTAAATCTTCACTCTCATCAATGCCTATAATCCTTAGATTTGGCTTTCTCATTGTGTCCTGGATTTCCTGGATGTTTTGGGTTACAAGCTTTTTGTGTTTTGCATTTTCTTTAATTATTGAGTCCATGGTTTCTATGGTATCTTCAGCATCTGAGATTCTTTCTTCTATCTCTTGTATTCTGTTGTTGATATTTGCGTCTCTGGTCCCTGATTTCTTCCCAAGGTTTTCTATCTCCAAAGTTGTCTCCCTTTGTGCTTTCTTAGTTGTTTCTACCTCTGTTTTTAGATCCTAGAGGTTTTTGCTCAGTTCTGTCATTTGCTTGTTTGTGTTTTCGTCTAATTCTTTAAGAGATTTATGTTTCCTCTTTCATGACTTCTTCCAGTTGATCAAAGTTCTCCTGTATTTCTTTAAGTGATTTTTGCGTTTCCTCCTTATTGGCTTTTGTATTCTCCTGAATGTCTTTCAATGTTTTTTGTGTTTCCCTTGTAAGGGCTTCTAATTTTTGATCCATTTTCTCCTGAATTTCTTTAAGTATGTCCTTCATGTGTTCCTGTACCAGCATCATGACCAGTGATTTTAAATCCAAATCTTGTTTTTCTGATGTGTTGGGGTATCCAGGACTTGCTATTGCTTGAGAATTGGGTTCAGATGCTGCCATAATGCCTTGGTTTCTGTTAGTAACGTTCCTACGTTTGCCTTTAGCCATCTAGTTCTCCCAGGTGTTAGATTGTCTTATTGTCACTGGCTGGTGCTTCAACCTACTGTGGATCTTTGAGGTTATTTCTGCAACACTGGATGACTGGATTTCCTCTGGCACAGGTTACTGATATGCTGCCTTCCTCTTTTGTGCCTTTGGAGCCCTGCTCAGTCTTGCCTCAAGCAATGTTATACTTAGGTTGTCAAGGTCAACCAGGTGTTCTCTGTCTGCTCTATTATGGAGCGAAGATGGTGTGGTGGGGTTCACTCCCTCTGTTGATTCTCACCTAGGACACAGGTCCTGCGATGGACTGGCTTGCAGATGAACCGCCTATGTTCTCAGTTCCTGAGTGCAGGCAGGCCCTTGGCGGTTTGCACCACCAGAGATCTAAAGCTCAGGGTGATACAGTACCTAGTGACCCTTTTCTGTCCTGGCAGGCAGCCCTGTTTTGTCTTAATAACCGTGTCCTTTGCCTTGCAGAAGCTTTTCAATTTTATGAGATCCTATTTGTCACTTGTTGGTCTTGGAGCATAAGCCATTGGTGTTCTCCAGATTTCCCCTGTGTCCAAGTGTTTGAGGCTCTTCCCTACTCTCTTTTCTATTAGACTCATTGTATCTGCTTTTATTCTCCACTATGTTCATAACAGCCTTATTTATAACAACCAGAAGCTTGAAAGAAGCCAGATGTCCCTCAACATAGGAATGGATACAGAAAATGTGGTATATTTATACAATAGAATACTACTCAGCTATTAAAAGCAATGACTTCATGAAATTCCTAGGCAAATGGATGTAACAAGAAAATATCATCTTGGGTGAGGTAACCCAGTCACAAAATAATACACATGATATGTACACACTGATAAGTGGATATTAGGCAAAAAGCTCTGAATACCCACGATACAACTGAGAGACCACATGAAGCTCAAGAAGAAAGAAGACCAAAGTGTTGATGCTTCTGTCCTTAGAAGGGGGACCAAAATATTCATAGGAGGTAGAGGGTGGGAGCTACTTGGGAGGAGGAGAAGGTGGGAAGGGGAAAAAGTGGACAGGATTAGTTATGGGAGAAGACGAGGATGATATACAGAAGATCAGGAAATCGAACTGAGATATGTAGCAATGCAGAATGGAGAACTGGGGGTAGCGTCCAGAAAGTCCCAGATGCTAGGAGAGCAAGAGGCTCACAGGACCCAATGGGGAGGAGATTAGCTGAAATACCCAACAAAAGGGAGGAAGAACCTGTAGAGACCATATGTAGAGGATAGGCAAGTCCCTCCATTGGAGGATGGGGCCACCCACTCATCTCCAAATTTTAATCCAGAATTTCTCCTGCCTAAAGGAAATATGGGGTCAAAGTGTGGAGCAGAGACTGAATGAAAGGCCTCCCAAAGATATGCTTTCTTCTTTTTGTTTTAGAGCTTTTAGGCATGTTGTTATGTTTCTAGTTTGATATATTTCCAATATCCTTATGCAGACACTTGGTGCTATAACCTTTCTTCTTAGTGTTATTTTTATTGTGTCCTGTAAGTTTGGGTATGATGTGTATTCATTTTCATTAAATTTTAGAAAGTCCTTAATTTCTTTCATTACTTCTCTGGTGATTTATTTTTCATTTCGTGGAGTTATTCAGTTTACATGAGTTTGTAAGCTTTTTGTTTCTGTTGTTCTTGATATCCAGCTTTAATCCATGGTAGTCATATAGGATGCAGGGAGTTATTTCAATTTTCTTGTTTCAATCAAAACTTGCTTTGTGTCTGATTATTTTGTCAATTTTGAAGAATATATATACTTTTGTGTGTTTGCGAGGAAAAATTATGTTTTTAGGTCAATTTTTTTAATAACTTAACTCTAGCATTTCTCTATTTTGTTTTGTTTAGTTAATGTCTATTGGTACGAGTAGTACATGATAATTTATATGTGATTTAAACTCTAGTAGAGTCTTTTGTAGTTGTTTGTTGGTTTTGGTCTTCTTCCTTGGTTGTCCTTGTGGTTTGGGGCATAGATGTTAAGAATTGCAATGTCGTCTTGGTGAATTTTTCTGTTGATGGGTATGTATTTTCCTTTTCTATCTTCTAATTTTGGTTTGAAGTCTATTTTGTTGGATATTAAAATGGCTACACCAGTTTGTTTCTTAGGGACATCTTTTTCCATCATTTTATTCTGAGGTCTTGTATATCCTTCATGTTAAAATGTGCTTTGGATGTATCAGAAAGATACATACTGTTTTCATATCTATTCTGTTGGTCTATGGCTTTTTCGTGTGGAATTGAGAAGTTTCGCTGGGTATAGTAGTCTAACCTGCCATCTGTAGACTATCTTTCCAGGTCTTTCTAGATTTTAGTCTCTTCATTGAGAAGTCAGGTGTTATTTTAAAAAGCCTGCTTTTATATGTTACTTGGTCTTTTTTCATTGCTACTTTTAATATTCTTTCTTCATTGTATACATTTAGTGTTTTTACCATTTTGTTCCAAGGGAAATTTCTTTTCTGTTTTAGTTTTTTTGGTGTTTTGTACATTGATAGGCATTGCTTTTTACGGTTATAGAAATTTTCTTCTATGGTTTTATTGAATATGTTTTCTGCATGTTTGAGCTGCATTTCTTACCTCCCTCTATTCATATTATTCTTATATTTGATCTTTTCATAGTATCTCAGGCTTCCTTATTGTTTTATGCCAGTAGTTTTCTAGATCTAATGTTTTCTTTGACCAAGGTATCCATTTCTTCTATTGTATCTTCAGTGCCTGAGATTCTCTCTTCCATGACTTTTATTCTGTTGTTGAGACTTGCCTCTGAAGTATTAAGTTCCTAAAATTTTGATTCCCATCAGTTAAGGTTTTCTTTGTTGATTCTATTTCTGCTTTTACATCTTGAACAGTTTTATTAATTTCCTTGTACTGTTTGTTTGGGTATTATTTTCATGGATTTCTTAAAGGGATTTATTTATTTCCTTTTAAGAATTTCTGTCATATTAATAACAGCTGTCTTAAAGCTTTCGTCTTGTGCTTCAGTTGTGTTGCAATTCTCAGGGTCTACTGTGTGAGTGTGCTGGGCTTTAGTGGAGATATGGCCCCAGCTGTTATTTATTGTGTTTTTATGATGGCATTTAAGTATCTGTGTTTAGGAAGATTGTAATTCTAGATGCTTCTATCTGTTCTTTCTTTGTTGATTTTGTGAGATGGGTGTTTTGAACCGTGGTTTCTGTTGCCATCTCTGGTTCTTAGGATGGGAACAGGTAGGTTCTCACCTACCTGCTCAGCTGGCCGACTTGCTTCTCAGGCAGGCTTAAGTGGAGGGGTCCCAGAAAAAGCCAGAGGGACTGGGAGTTGGGTGCTTGGATAACAAGATGAGTTTTGAGGATAGATGGAGATGTGCAGTCAGCTAAAGGTAAGTGCAGAGAGGAGTGGGAGAACTCAGCAAGTGGTCTTGTATGAAGCTGGGGGTGTGAAGGGGATTGGATTTGAGGAGAAGAGAAGGGGGTGAAGGTTAGCAGTTAGCCTACTTGTTTCCCTGGCAAGAGTGGCTTAAGTCACTCCTAATCTGAGATCTCATTTTCTATCAATTGCATCTTAAAAGATTTATATCCAGTTCTATGTGCTTACATCATATATTGTCAGAAGATGGAAACTGCCTCCTTAGCATTCTGAATTGACCTCCCCCTTCATAAAAGCAACTGCTTGAAAAATGACAAGAAACACACAAATGCACGCACACACACATACACACACACACACACACACACACACACACACTATAGCTTCATCTCATTACTCCTGTTTTACAGTGCTAATCAGTTACTGTGAGCACATGATACATTAGGAAATAAGATTGTTTTAACCCTTCATAATAGTAGGGAGTATACAAGTAAATAATCTTACAAAGTTACTCTAGGGGCTTTTCCTAGCAGGAAATAGTTCAAACTTTATTTAAGCTACAAAACAATTAACATTACTCTCTTGTTTCCTCATTCATCCTCTTCATCTTAACATGTATAAGAACATTAATAGATGCTTCCCTTTAAGAATAACTAATGAGGAAATGTTGACACAGATTAATAACACTCCTTTAAGGAATAAGCTTCATTCCTTAAAAATTAATGCATTACTTGTCTTACAAAGAATTCAGTGTATTAACAAAGTTTCTTACAATTAATTACACTTATTGTTCACAATCTTGTCCCATAATAAAATCCTCCTTGCAAAAATACATATGAGCACATATAGAGACTCTTATTTAATTAGTCCGGAGTAGAACCAGTGCCTGATTTCTAACATGTCCTCCAGTTGGCATGAGTGAGCACCAAGGGCTGGGATGCATTAAACTGGATACTTGAAGAAGCCATTGCGGGCTTGGACGGCATGGGTGACGCGCTGAAAAAAAAATCAATGAATGGCCTACTCTAAAAGTTACAGCACAGCCTTGGGCCATGCTGGAAAATTGGTTATTAGACTGAAAATATATTTTTTTAAAAAAGCTGACTCTAGCAGAAGAAAGCAATAAGGAGGAGCCCTAAGATGTCTTCTTGTTTCATTTTAATTGAAATCTGGGAAAGGATAGGAGGATAGGTGATTTCATATGTCAAACTGTTTAATAAAACTACATGATCATAAATATATTCTATGTATGAGTTACTGTGGATAACAATAGATGAATTATCTATCTGGAAATATCAGTGAGAAATGCAAAATTAAAATAATTAACGGTATTGCCCAGATAGGATGAAGTTAGGTAATATAACCTTTTTATAATCCAAACACAAAATTTCTCATAGTTATTTAAAATATCATTTGTGCACAGGTTGAGGAGAAATGCATGTTGTCTTTAAGTTAACAGGGTTTTTACATATAATAAGAGTTATATATAAACACTACCAAGGATATAAGTAAACATGTGAATTATTTTAAGAGAAACATCAATATAATTAGCAACTGGGTGAAAACATAAATTTCCAGGGATGGAGAGGTGGTTCCATCAGTAAAGTGCAGCTCAGTAAGAGGATCCCCAGAGATCAGATCACCAGTACTCCCATAAAAGTCAGCCATTGTAACAAGAAGTAAACCCAGAACAGGGGCACAGTGGGCCAGAAACAGATACGCCTACAGAGCTCGTTCATCAACCAGCCTTGCAAATTGTTGAGGCCCAGGATCCATAAGATTCCTTGTTTCAATAGACAAGGATGAAAATAACCAAGGAATACACTCAATGTCCATTTCTGGCCTCCACCTGAACAAGTATGTGAACACATACATGTGCACACACACTAATATGCACAATGATATACCATACGTATACACATAACATCATTCTTAGCAAGATTGCTCTTCTGTTTACTTTAATAACACACCTGGATATGTTCTGTCCTGCATGATACACATCACCTTACTACAATAATCACTTTCTTACTTCTTCCTACGATCTTGCTACTCTACTGAGCCCAGCTAGGGGACATCGCAGCCTTGTGGCAGCAAGCATAATGAACTATCAATATTTCTACCATCTCTACTTTCATTCATTTCACTTATTTACAATGTATTTTGGAAAGATCCTGCACTAACCCTCTTACACTAAGATTTTACTGATTAGATGCTTACTGAGCTTGACATTTCCTGGAAATTGGCAGTTGTGTCTCGTGACCTGATTAGACTCAGTTGATGCCAGTTTGGTAAGACTTTACAGTCCTTGTTCTTAAAGTAGGACCATCAAGACTGGTCATCTCTTTGTTGTGAGGACATCAGCAGTTGCTTCTGGTTCTCAATGTGTAGGTCCAACAAGAGTTAGAAGAATTGATATGTAATGATGCCATTAATTTACAACTGAGGACTTCCATAGAGGGACTCCTTGAATCTCCTTAGCAGTGAAATAGAATAGATAAATGCTAGTATTCCTCTTCAATGAATTCTTCTAGTAAATTGTTTTCCTCTTGTTTCTTATATGTTAATAGATATTTAGTGTCTGACAAACACATAGGTTTAAACATACTTAAATGAAATGGATGCATCTATTTCAAATATTATTTTTCTAAATTATTCTTATTTTATTTATATTGGTATTCTCCCTGCGTGTGTGTGTGTGTGTGTGTGTGTGTGTGTGTGTGTGTGTGAGAGAGAGAGAGAGAGAGAGAGAGAGAGAGAGAGAGAGAGAGAGAGAGATTGTTTACCAGCTCCCCTGGGACTGGGGCTACAGAGAGTTGTGACTGCCATGGTGATGCTGGGAATTGAACCCAGGCCTTAACTACTAAGCTATCTTTCCAGACCCTCAAATATTATTTTTGTTAAATCAAAAGTTATCCCATCTCAGGATGGCTTTCAGTGCAGTCTGTGAGCAGACACTGTCCAAGAGAAAATCAGTTTATAAAAGAATATATGCTATTGAACACCATACTGAGCTAGCTCACTGTGCTCCTGCTAACCACGGCCACTCCCTTATAAGAGATAATACTTGCCTAAACATAATAGGTCTTCCACAGTATATTTTCAGCTATGGTTGCTTGGGCCAATACCCTGGAGCTTTTGTGGGGTTTCTCTCTGTGTGTGTGTTCTTAATTACATTATATGTGGGTCAGTGAGACAGTTATAAAGTATAAAAATGCTGGTTGTGTAAGCCTTGGGATCCAGTTTCATTCCCAGAACTCATGGTAGAAATGAACTAAAGAACTACTTTCTGAAACTTTCCTTCCAACCTTTGCATGCACACCCCCCCACACACAGACATTCACACACACACACACACACACACACGCATGCATGCACACATGTACACACATCATATAAAAGCATGAATAATAAAAAATAAACTGAGAGGTTTTTTTTTTTTAAATTACAGTAGAAACTCAGTGAATACAGCTCATTTTATCCTAAACTTTCACGAGGCACATCATCAATTCCATTCTCCTTTGAAGCGAGTCTCAGCCAATGTTTAATAACTTGCATAGCACATAGGCCGCATGTTAATGTTTCTTCTTGCAGGAATCATGGTGCATTTCTGGAAGTTAGGCCCAGGCTGCAGCTATCATGTTTACATTTGCTGATTCATTACAGAATTTAATTTGCAAAATATGAAATATTTTGTGTGTGTGTGTGTGTGTGTGTATGTGTGTGGTTTGCATTTGGAATTTTTGGAGAGAAGTTGAATGTAAGTAGAGTCAAACTAAGTACAGATTAAACACAGCTTTCCAGATGTCTAAATTATCAAAAGACTTTGTTAAGTAAGCAATTCTTTGGAAAAGAGAGCTCTTTTGTTCCACTCTAGTACCAGAGCCTACATTTATTTGTAGAGGAAAATTCCATCTACAAAAAGAGCAAGAGGAGAAATTAAGGAGTTTCCAGTATATGCATTTCTTTATTGAGATTAGAACTAGAATCTTCTAATCAGAGTCCAGCGAATTTAAAGAAATGCTTGCAGTAGTTTTATATTTATTTACATTTTACTTGGTTTTAAGACCTAAAATTTCTTTTTAAAGCCGATTATTATTTCTGAAGTTTCCAATAATATCTTCTTCAGATACCTAGATAATGAAAGCATTTATTCAAAAGACCAGCACTTAAGTCTCAGTAGAACAGCGGACACTATTTAATGCTGTGGTTCAGTGTTTTAACACTGAGCATAGCTGTGTTCTTATGTCACTCCTCTTGCCTCAGTGTAAGAGATCTTCAACAGCTTCTTCTCAGCCAAGAATCCTGGGCTCATGCTTTGCAGTTTCTTTACAAGCACAGCATGGAGGATGATTGAAGAGGAGCAAGAGATGGAGAAATGCTGAAGATCTTCCCCAATTTCAGGGTCACAGCTGCCACCTTCTGACGCTCCCTTCCTCCGTGAGTATATACCCACTGAGATATCAACTGAGCTCTGTACAATAAGCTACTCCAACCAATCCATCAAAAGCTTACAACAAACTGAGAACACTGTGATTACAACAGCAAAATCTAAAACACCATGTGTCACATCGTGCACACATTCAATACTGGTTGGTAGACATTTGTTTTCCTACCATTTCTAAAGGGAAGGTATTTACCTTGTCTTGAATTCAAAACTTTTCCGTTCATTTTGCCTATATTTCCTATACAAATACCTAAGCAGAGCAAGTAGAAAATTAAATTATCACTTGGGCTTGAATGAATGTAAATGAGGAGATTAGTCTAAGCTATAAAACAATTCATGTGTTGAGCTGAAAACGACTGTACAAATTTGAATTATGCATTGACATAAAGAGAGCTGATTCATAAGTTGCTTGTAAGGAAAGGCTACAGTAATTTTGATTCCACATCTAGAAACCTTAACCCGGGAGAAGTAAATATCATGTAGTCTCTATATTACCTACGTACTGGATTAATTTGTGAATTTTTTTGTTTCTTTTCCTTTTTCTTTTTCTTTGTTTATTTTTGGATAAAGAAGATACATCTTTCTGAGTAATACCATTGTCACTGAACAATTAAAAGCTTACTGTTTTGCTTTCAATACTCATACTTTCACAACAAAACAAAGTAAAATAGCCCCTTTACAAATTCTCTTAATTGTGGTGTGAGCTAGGAGCGCATCAGGTAGCCATGTGCCCTATACTCATCAAAAGCGATTATTTCGTCTCCCACCAGGTGGCACCACACAGTTCTAAACGCTGTGTTCCTCCTTAGGAAAGAAACTGCAGCTTGTCAGAGAGCCCACACCTTTTCCACACTTGTATTTTGCTTCCCGGAACGTGGGTAGCAATATGAAAAAGAGACAGATGGATAATAACTTTCTAAACTCAAAGCTGTGTTACAAGAAACACAAGAATTAGAATTCATTCTTTAAAACATAAGTTTTCACTATTAATTCATTTATTCGTTTTATATCCTGATTGCAGCCCCATTCCTACCTGTTTTCCCTGTCCCACCCTCACCATCCTCCTTCCCCCATTACACCTTCCCCTTCTCCTTAGAGAATTCCTCCATGGGAACAAAGCGGTCCTGGCACATCATATCTCAGCTGGACTAAGCCAGACAAGCCAGGCAATCATTTTTGTCTCTTCTAGGACAAAGATGGAGCCATCACAGAGCCAGCTCAGATAAACTGTCTTTGCAATCCACTTGAGGATAGAACAGAGACAGATCATGCACAAATAAAGAAGAAAGTCGGGAATAACATTTATAAGCTGATGAAGTGCAGTCACTGATAAGTGGATATTAGCCCAGAAGCTCTGAATACCCAAGACACAACTCACATATCAAATCATTCCCAAGAAGCAGGAAGGAGAGAGCCCTGGTCCTGGAAAGGCTTGATGCAGCATTGTAGGGTATTGCCAGGACAGAGAAGTGGGAGGGGGTTGATTGGGGAACAGGCAGAGGGAAGAGGGCTTATGGGACTTATGGGGAGGGGGGGAACTGGGAAAGGAAAAATCATTTGGAATGTAAACAAATAATATAGAAAATAATAAAAAAGAAAAAACATTCATAAGATGGTAGACATGAGCAAAATTATGCCCTTCCTACTGGACATTGGAACAGCGTAACATTACATTTTTGCTTGCAAAGGTAACCAGGGCCAGTGCAGATCCTCCTATTTCTGGCTTTTATCACAGTCACAGACTTTGCATAATGAATGTCACTTTTCTGTTTAAATATACTCAGTGGCTCTCCATTCCTTTCAAAATTAAATTTAAACTTCCAGAGTTACTGAAAGTACCACACAATGTTTCTCTGTATTTGTCATGATATAACATACATGCGACAGACTGACAGACAAAATCATGTCATAAGGACGCCATTTAACTGAGTTGGTCTTTTCTCTTTCTTATCAAAACTTTCTAGACAAAGAAACTGTGCTCTATTAGCAATAAACATAGTAGCTGTGCCTTAGTGCATAGGTTGCCTGCCTTTCCACTTGGACTTTTCTGACCATCTTCCATAGACTCTACTTATGTTGGATTTGTGTGTGTGTATGTATTCACATAGAATGAATTAACAAAGTTGATTTCATTATTAAGAGACTGGGCTCACAGATATTGAAATGGCAAGCGCACAGCCTGCATGTCCTCTGTGTATATGCTATGGCTGTTAGTTTGAATTTCTTGTGGGACTGCTAATAGTAAGAGCAGGTGTGTCTCTGACTCTACTGTCTGCTCTTGAGACTCTTTTTCTCCTCTTGGACTACATTGGCCAGCCTGGATAGGATGACTTTTGCCTTTTCTTGTTGTATCTCTTTGTCCTGTTTGATGCCCCTTGGAGGCCTGCTGTTTTCTGAAGAGGAAACAGATAGGGAGTGGACATGGGTGATTGGAGAGGTAGAGGAAACAGGGAGGAGTGGAAGAAGTGGGTGCAGTGTATTGAGTGAGAGAAGAATCTATTTTCAATAAAAAATTAAAAAAAAACACAAGAATGGCAAATAGCTCTTGCTATTTCTTTGTGTTTTCTGACCCTTCTGGATGCAATTGTCTACTTTACATCACAATCCAGGAGTATTCCTGGACTACAAGAACCAAATCAGGTCACTCCACTTCTTAACAACATGTCATTTTCTTTTCTAACCTGCTATCATAAGTTATCATATACACAAACTGTGCATGGGCATCTTGTCACAAATAGATTTGAGAAAGAATATAAAGGATGCTTGAGACGGCCATATTACCCAGTAGCCTATGTTATATTCTTATAGTATATATTCTAAAAATCTTATAGGTCTGAAAGTCATTGAGGATTTCCTTTTTAGGGTCATGTCATGCTCATCATGGTCCTTGGAACCTAGCAAATTAAATATCTATCTAATATGGTTTTTGTGGCATTGTATGTGGCACTTCACAGAATGAAAGGAGGGCAGAGAAGAGAAGGGATGGAGCTGGATTCTGGAGGCTTTGCTTTAATCTGTGCTGTCATTCCTTTCTGTCTGGGAAGAATGAACTGTCCAAGATCAGTCAATAAAATTCATAGGCAAGACCTGGATTCTGAGATTCCTTATGCCCAGTGAAACCCACAGTCCCAAAACTCAATAGAATGTACTATTTGGACGCATAAATAGATTAGATGGATTAGTTGATATGGACTCCTGTGATGTGAGTGTGTAAACAGTTGCAAAGAGTTTAAAAAGTCATGAAATATTGTCATTTACAATATAGTTATTAACAATTTATTTCCTTAAACTATGATATTTTGGACATATCTGCCTTGGAGAGATAGAGACTTTGTGTCCTTAACTCTAATTAATTCAACTGCATTATTGGATTGGTGGTTGGTTATCTGCAAAAATGAGGAAGTCTGTACTCAAATTATTGTTTTGGGAATGGTCTATGTAATATGGTGGTTTCTACATAAAATTAAACAATTTTAAAAGCTGAATTTCTTGCTTGTATGTTTTATATTTTCAGGGATATAGTCCTCCTTCCAAATGTTCCTTTAACAAGCAGAAACCCGTGTGGATGGGCACTGTAGCTTAGAGTGTACTGCTAGCCAGAGCCAGCACACGACAGTGTTGTCAATTTCTTTTGTTCTGTATATTTGTCAGATGCTATCCTCTCTATGTTATCTTCCTATTTCCCTGAGAGTGAGTTGTGGAAGCAGAACGCACCACAAGCATCACCACTTGCTAGGATTCAAGGACCACTCTATGACTCACCCACTTAACACTAGGAGCTGCCCTGAGGCTTCAGTGAAATAATTTTGACTCAATTGCAGACACCTTTCTTGGGTGAGAGAGTTAAAAAAAGAAAGAAGGAAAAGGAGAAAAATCCTTCTGTGTAATGAATTCTGAGAGGAAAAGATTATGATCTAAGACAATGCTGAGGTGAATGAGGAAAACATGGGAGGGATTTTTTTTCCTCTCTGTGAAATTATCCTTTCTGAAATTCTACATGATGATTTATCAAAGAACCAGAGAAGCACAGGACAAGGTAGGATGGTAAGAAAGGGTATGCATATTGATCAAAATCTCTAGCTGTTCCAACAAGGCTGTTTATCTGATCAGCTGGAAGGAGGGGCTAATTGTACTCTGAGAACAGCAGCAGCTTCCTAGCAACATGGTCACAGCCTAGCACTTTCCAGTTCCTCGGGTATCCAAGCAGAACTGCCATTTCAGAGTCCTCCATCTCCCTTCTGCTATATATACAGGCAAAGAGGAAAGACAAGATTGGATAGATCTCACAGCCACTCTCTGTATAAGATGCAGTGGATAATATAGATGGACGGAAGGTGTTTAACAGATCAAACACGCTGCAAAGAATTAAGCTAAACTATCTAACATGTAAATTACATAAAATATGTGGCTCAAAATATAGAATGCTACTGTAAAATTTCTGTACACCTGAGTGCATGTTGTTCCCAGTTACACATGAACACACAGAAAGTTTGTGTTCTTTTCACTGGAGTCATGTTCATATCTATCTATGTATGCCTCACCTGTGGCGTGCAGAAGTTCATATTTACAAAGGGCACCTGAGGCACAAGAAGCATGCAATGACGACTCCACATGCTGTGAATCAGCAAACAGCTCGGCAAAGTAGGATTAAGCAGCTTAGTACTTCAAAAGCAACCATAAATGTCTGTGAATACCACACTGGTATGGGGAAAACAAGTAATTTTCAGTTTATCATTTGAATTGCTGTGGCTTCATTAGCCATCACAACTAAAAATTAAAATGTGTTTTCTCAAGAGTTTATTTTCGTGAGAGAACAATGACTGAAGCTTCACCTTGTTTGTATTTTTCAATCCAGACTCTAATATTCAACATTGGCTTCAGTACAGTTTCCTCTCCACTTTCCTCAATAATTGAAAGAGGTTTGAGATTATAGTATTACATCATTTCTCTTTCCGTTGAGTCCAATATTATCTTCCTTTTAGCATGGTTTTAATAGGTTTAGTTTTATAAAGAATAATATTATTTGCAAATAAAGTTTCCAAACTTTATGGGAGCTTGGGAGACAGCTCAATGGGAAATGTGCTTGCTACCAAGACCTGAGTTTAGTGTATTATAGTCATGTAAAATCCAGGCATGAAAGTATTTGTCTGTAATACCAGTCATGGGAGGTGGGCATAGGAGTATCTAAGAATCTTGTTTGGCCAGCCAGTCGAACTGAATTGGGAAATGCCAGGCTCAATGGAAGAAGACTTTGGGAATTTGAATGAGAATAACTCTCATAGGCATATATATTTGACTGCTTGGTTTCCCAGTTGGTGGCATTATTTGGGAAGGATTAGGAGGCATGACCTTGGGGGAGGTATGGCCCTAAAGTATGTTTGAGGTTTCAAAAGCCTATACAGATCTCAGTATCTGTCTCTCACTCCTTAATGCTTGTGAATAAGATGTAAGCTCTCAACTTTTGTTCCAAGAACATGCCTACTCACTTTTGCCATGCTCCCTGCATAAGTTCATGTACTGTAACTCTCTGAAATGGTAAGCATCAAAAAACCCCAACAAAAACTAAAAAAACAAACAAACAAACAAAAACAACCCAAATAAAAAAATACCAACAATAAAAACAAACAAAATCCTGTCTGATAACTTGGTCATGTTGTCTCATCACAGCAATAGAAAATAAGACAGAGAAAGTATACTTGAATTAAATAAGCATTTTCTGATAAAGTTGAAGATTTAAATGGAACATATCTCTGATAAAATTGAAGAAATATATAGAAAGACATGTTAAAATTGAAGATTATCATGGAAAATAATACACATAAAATAGTAGACATAAAAAACATTACTAAATTAATTGAAGGAGGAATTATAAACATTTCTAATAAAATTGAAGATTTGCATGAAAAATATTTCTGTTAGTTTATGTCTTTTTATTGGGAATTGAGTCTGTTGATATTAAGAGATATTAAGAAATAGTAATTGTTGCTTCCTATTATTTTTGATGTTATTTTTATGTTTGTGTGGTTACCTTCTTTTGGATTTGTTGGAAGAAGATTACTTTCTTGCTTTTCCTAGGGTATAGTTTCCCTCTTTGTGTTGGCGTTTCCATCTATTATCCTTTGTAGGCTGGATTTGTGGAGAGATATTTTGTAAATTTTGTTTTATCATGGAGTATCTTGGTTTCTCCATCTATGATGAGAGTTTTGCTGGGTATAGTAATCTGGGCTGGCATTTATGTTCTGTTAGGATCTGTAGGAGATCTGCCCAGGATTTTCTAGCTTTTGTCATCTCTGGTAAAAATTCTGGCCTAATTCTGATAGGTCTGCCTTTATAAGTTACTCGACCTTTTTCCCTTACTGCTTTTAGTATTCTTTCTTTGTTTAGTGCATTTGGTGTTTTGATTATGTACCAGGGGGAATTTCTGTTCTGGTCCAGTCTGTTTGGAGTTCTGTAAGCTTCTTGTGTATTCATAGGCACCTCTTTCTTTAGGTTAGGAAAGTTTCCTTCTATAATTTTGGTGAAGATATTTACTGGCCATTTAGGTTGTAAATCTTCACTCTTTTCTGTACCTATATCCTTTGGTTTGGTCTTCTCATTGTGTCCTGGATTTCCTGGATGTTTTTGGTTACACACTTTTTGCATTTTGCATTTTCTTTGTTCTCCCTTTTTTTTTTTTTTTTTTTTTTTTTGAGACAGGGTTTCTCTGTATAGCTCTGGGTATCCTAGAACTCACTCAGTAGACCAGGCTGGCCTCGAATTCAGAAATCCGCCTGCCTCCCAAATCTGCCTGCCAAGTGCTGGTATTAAAGGCATGCACCACCACTGCCCGGTGCATTTTGCATTTTCTTTGTTGAGCCAATGTTTTCTATGGTATCTTCAGTACCTGTGATTCTTTCTTCTATCTCTTGTATTTTGTTGTGCTTGCATCTATGACTCCCGATTTCATTCCAAGGTTTTCTATCTCAAGAGTCATCTGCCTTTGTGATTTCTTCATTGTTTATACTTCAATTTTTAGATCCTGGATGGTTTTGTTCAGTTCCTTAACTTGTTTGTTTGTGTTTTTCTGTAATTCTTAGAGAGATTTTTGTGTTTCTAGTTTAAGGGCTTCTACCTGTTGACTCATATTCTCCTGCACAACTCTAAGGTATTTTTGTGTTTCCTCTTTAAGGGTTTATACCTATTGACCCATTATCTCCTGTATTTCTTTAAGGGAGTTATTTATGTCCTTCTTGAAGTCCTCTATCTGCACCATGAGATGCAATTTTAAATCCAACTCTTGTTTTTCCTATGTGTTGGGGTATCTGGGACTTGCTGTGGTGGGAGAACTGAGTTCTGATGTTGCCAAGTAGCCTTGGTTTCTGTTGGTAGGGTTCTTGAGCTTGCTTTTTGCCATCTGGTGTTAGTTGGTCTTGCTGTCTCTGGCTGGAGCTGTCCCTTCTGTGGGCCTGTAAGCCTGTGTCCATACTCCTGGGAGACCAACTATCTTCTGGCAGGGTCTGTGCATAGAAGGCTGTGTAGCTGCCTGACTCCCTGGTGTAAATGGTGCCTGGAAGGTTCCTGTCCCTGCTGCTTCAATGATAGTATGCCCTGTGCATTCCTAGCTGTTCCCCTCCAGAGAGATATTGGAGAGAAGGTGGAGATCTCACCTCTGCACTCAGAAGTGGAGGCACTGCTAGAAGATCACTCTCTCCTGGTGGGCCATTTACAGAAGGCTGTGGAGCCGCTTTGCTCCCTAGTACCATCCTCTGACTTCTATGGGCACACCTAGGCAAGGAGGCCACAAGCATTATCTTACTTATAAGCATATTCCAAATGCACCCAATTCAAATAGTAAACTATCCAAACTCATTTTTTATGAAATAATATTGTTTTGTTCTAACTTAACAGTGTCTATCAGAGAGCATACAACCCTCCCATGATGAAATATGATATAGGCCAATGTGAAATAGAATATTTTAATACATTACAATAACATAATGCTGATTATGAGACATTTTATATGGTTGCAATTATATTGATAATTAGATATCAATTATCCAGGGATTAGACAAGGAAACTGACATCTAACTGAATTAACAGGGAGGGAAATCAGCAGTTGGAATGTAATATATGAGATAAGAAGGAATAAATAAATAAAATGCAGAGAAAATAATCAAGAAACATGGAACCCATCACAGATGTTAACAGAATCCTTTCCTAAGGAATTAACAAGGTATTCATCTATTGCTATTCTTGTAACTGGATTAGAGTGGTAAATAAAAGAAATTTCTACTAATTTTTCTAATCACACAGGAAATTATAGCCATATAATTGTTTGAAATGTTACTTTACAATGTATTTTAGTTATTCTGAATATAGAAGACTGTCTCTCTGAAAACATGTTTTAGATTATTGAAAAGTAATTGTTCTATCTTATGACTATGATGTCCCTTGGAAAGTAAAGATTGCTTTTAATAATATACCTTTATTAGTGTTGATCCGATTATCTTTTTGAGATCCTGCAATTGATATTCTAAGTCTTTCATAGACTCACCAAAGGTTCATAACTAGTCATAAGACTCTTCAGTAGTCACCATACTAAAGAAATATTTAATTTGATTGTAAATCTTTAAAACTATGCATTTATTCAAGTGAAAGGGGTAGCATTTATTAGTTCTAAAATCATAAGAATTTGTGCTAACAAGATAGTACTTTACAATGTGCTTTACAATGATAGTATATTACATGTGATTACACAGGTTAATTTTATATATGCCACATATTCCTAGCGATCTACTTAAACCTTAGCAAGATGTTTACCCTAGCATTTCTCATACCCTACTTACATGGATAAATGAAATGGGAGGAGAGACATTTGATCTCACCTAAATCTTTATGTTAATTTTAGTAGGGACATGGGAAAAAAACATACATTACTGCTCACTACTTTAGTCCTTTTTGATAACCTGAGACAATTGGTCATCAGCCTCAAGAAAAGGGAAAATCATTTGGAATTAAATAAAAAATATAGAAAATAAAAAATAAAAAAGAAAGCATATTGAAATACTGAACCATGGATTTTCAAAATGCCAATAGAAATATGGAACAAGGACATAAATGAACAGTTTTGTGAAATGAATTTTAAATGTATGAAGAACTATTCACTAATCAAAAGAAAGGCAAACTGGATAGCCGCTGAAGGGTTTTTTTTTTTTTTTTTTGAGATTTCAGATGAATGCTTCTTTACACAAATGGCTTTGAACATTTCTCTTTTATTGTATAATAGATAATATTATTGCACATTTCAGAAGTTATAAAGATAATCACATTCACGTTGTAAATGCAAAGAGCTCTAAAAAGGCACTTGTGATTGACTAATTATGTGTGATACTCCCATTATTTTTTTAATTTTTTTATTCGATATAATTTATTTACATTTCAAATGATTTCCCCTTTTCTAGTCCCCCACTCCCCGAAAGTCCTGTAAGCCCCCTTCTCTTCCCCTGTCCTCCCACCCACCCCTTCCCACTTCCCTGTTCTGGTTTTGCCGAATACTGCTTCACTGAGTCTTTCCAGAACCAGGGGCCACTCCTCCTTTCTTCTTGTACCTCATTTGATGTGTGGATTATGTTTTGGGTATTCCAGTTTTCTAGGTTAATATCCACTTATTAGTGAGTGCATACCATGATTCACCTTTTGAGTCTGGGTTACCTCACTTAGTATGATGTTCTCTAGCTCCATCCATTTGCCTAAGAATTTCATAAATTCATTGTTTCTAATAGCTGAATAGTACTCCATTGTGAAGATATACCACATTTTTTGCACCCACTCTTCTGTTGAGGGATACCTGGGTTCTTTCCAGCATCTGGCAATTATAAATAGGGCTGCTATGAACATAGTAGAGCATGTATCCTTATTACATGGTGGGGAATCCTTTGGATATATGCCCAGGAGTGGTATAGCAGGATCTTCTGGAAGTGAGGTGCCCAGTTTTCTGAGGAACCGCCAGACTGATTTCCAGAGTGGTTGTACCAATTTGCAACCCCACCAGCAGTGGAGGAGTTTTCCTCTTTCTCCACACCCTCTCCAACACCTGCTGTCTCCTGAATTTTTAATCTTAGCCATTCTGACTGGTGTAAGATGAAATCTCAGGGTTGTTTTGATTTGCATTTCCCTAATGACTAATGAAGTTGAGAATTTTTTAAGATGCTTCTCCACCATCCGAAGTTCTTCAGGTGAGAATTCTTTGTTTAACTCTGTACCCTATTTTTAATAGAGTTGTTCGGTTTTCTGGAGTCTAACTTCTTGAGTTCTTTATATATATTGGATATTAGCCCTCTATCTGATGTAGGATTGGTGAAGATCTTTTCCCAATTTGTTGGTTGCCGATTTGTCCTCTTGATGGTGTCCTTTGCCTTACAGAAACTTTGTAATTTTATGAGGTCCCATTTGTCAATTCTTGCTCTTAGAGCATACGCTATTGGTGTTCTGTTCAGAAACTTTCTCCCTGTACCGATGTCCTCAAGGGTCTTCCCCAGTTTCTTTTCTATTAGCTTCAGAGGGCCTGGCTTTATGTGGAGGTCCTTGATCCATTTGGATTTGAGCTTAGTACAAGGAGACAAGGATGGATCAATTCTCATTCTGCATGCTGACCTCCAGTTGAACCAGCACCATTTGTTGAAAAGGCTATCTTTTTTCCATTGGATGTTTTCAGCCTCTTTGTCGAGGATCAAATGGCCATAGGTGTGTGGGTTCATTTCTGGATCTTCAATCCTGTTCCATTGATCCTCCTGCCTGTCACTGTACCAATACCATGCAGTTTTTAACACTATTGCTCTGTAGTATTGCTTGAGGTCAGGGATACTGATTCCCCCAGACTTTCTTTTGTTGCTGAGAATAGTTTTAGCTATCCTGGGTTTTTTGTTGTTCCAGATGAATTTGATAATTGCTCTTTCTAACTCTGTGAAGAATTGAGTTGGGAGTTTGATGGGTATTGCATTGAATCTGTATATTGCTTTTGGCAAAATGGCCATTTTAACTATATTGATTCTACCGATCCATGAGCATGGGAGGTTTTCCCATTTTTTGAGGTCTTCTTCCATTTCCTTCTTCAGAGACTTGAAGTTCTTGTCATACAGATCTTTCACATGTTTGGTAAGAGTCAACCCAAGATACTGTTTGTGGCTATTGTGAAGGGGGACATTTCCCTAATTTCTTTCTCAGCCTGCTTATCCTTTGAGTATAGGAAGGCCACTGATTTGCTTGAATTGATTTTATAACCAGCCACTTTGCTGAAGTTGTTTATCAGCTGTAGGAGCTCTCTAGTGGAGATTTTTGGGTCACTTAGGTAGACTATCATGTCGTCTGCAAATAATGATAGTTTGACTTCTTCCTTTCCAATTTGTATCCCTTTGACCTCCTTATGTTGTCGAATTGCCCGAGCTAGTACCTCAAGTGCAATATTGAAAAGATAAGGAGAAAAGGGGCAGCCTTGTCTGGTCCCTGATTTCAGTGGGATTGCTTCAAGTTTCTCTCAATTTAGTTTGATGCTGGCTACCGGTTTGCTGTATATTGCTTTTGCTATGTTTAGGTATGGGCCTTGAATTCCTGTTCTCTCCAAGACTTTAAGCATGAAAGGATGCTGAATTTTGTCAAATGCTTTTTCAGCATCCAATGAAATGACCATGTGGTTTTGTTCTTTGAGTTTGTTTATGTAGTGGATTGCATTGATGGATTTCCGTATATTGAACCAACCCTGCCTACTTGATCATGGTGGATGATCGTTTTGATGTGTTCTTGGATTCGGTTGGCAAGAATTTTACTGAGTATTTTTGCATCGATGGTCATAAGGGAAATTGGTCTGAAGTTCTCTTTCTTTGTTGGATCTTTGTCTGGTTTTTGTATCAGCGTAATTGTGGATTCATAGAAGGAGTTGGGTAGTGTTCCTTCTGTTTATATTTTGTGGAATAGTTTGAAGAGTATTGGTATTAACTCTTCTTTGGAGGTCTGATAGAATTCTGCACTGAAACCATCTGGTCCTGTGCTTTTTTTGGTTGGACGACTTTCTATGACTCCTTCTATTTCTTTAGGCATTATGGGACTGTTTAGATGGTCTAGTTGGTCCTGATTTAATTTTGGTATTTGGTATCTGTCAAGGAAATTGTCCATTTCCTCCAGATTCTCCAGTTGTTTTGAGTACAGGCTCTTGTAGTAGGATCTGATGATTTTTTGGATTTCCTCAGTTTCCGTTGTTATATCTCCCTTTTCATTTCTAAGTTTGTTAATTTGGATACTTTCTCTGTGCCCTTTGGTCAGTCTGGCTAAGGGTTTATCTATCTTGTTGATTTTCTCAAAGAACCAGCTCCTGGTTTTGTTGATTCTTTGTATGGTTCTCTTTGTTTCTACTTGATTGATTTCGGCCCTGAGTTTGATGATTTCCTGCCTTCTACTCCTCCTGGATGAAATAGCTTCTTTTTGTTCTAGGGCTTTCAGGTGTGTCATTAAGCTGGTAATGTATGCTCTCTCCATTTTCTTTTTGGAGGCACTCAGGGCTATGAGTTTTCCTCTTAGCACTGCTTTCATTGTGTCCCATAGATTTGGGTATGTTGTGTTTTCATTTTCATTGTGTTCTAAAACGTCTTTAATTTCTTTCTTTATTTCTTCCTTGACCAAGGTATCATTGAGTAGAATATTGTTCAGTTTCCACGTGTATGTGGGTTTTCTGTTGTTTTTGTTGCTATTGAAGACCACTTTTACTCCATAGTGATCTGATAGGAGGCATGGGATTAGTTCAATCTTCTTATATTTGTTGAGGTCTGTCTTGTGAATTTCGGGCAGTGGTAGCATGCAGGTGCCTTTAATCCCAGTGTGTGGGAGGCAGAGGCAGGTGAATTTCTGAGTTTGAGACCAGCCTGGTCTATAGAGTGCATTCTAGGAAAACCAGGGCGATATAGAGAAACCTTGTCTTAAAAGAAAAGAATTTCAAAAAGATGACGCAAAGCTAAAAATATTAGTGGACTTAATATTTATGTATTTTATACAGATGCGCTATAGAATAAAAACTTTTATTTCTTGGAACTGTGCACTGGAATAATAATTTGTTGTTAAAAATTAAACCCTTCACCACAAAATGCTGCCAAAAAATGAAGCATTACACATTCTTTCATTGGAGTGATATGTAACTATTAAAATGAACATCATAGATTTACATTTGTTGATTAAAAAATCCATAGTGTTTTTTATTTGTTGTATTTGTTGTAAACTGTGTAGAATTCATAGGCATATTTTTGTTTAAATGTATCATGAACTTTGACCACAGGAGGTCCTCTATGTTCTCTATTTTACTCCCATGTCTTGATAATTGTCATAATTTTCTCAGATTAGATTGATTCTTTTTTCAAGTCATATACATGTGTATATAAATGATTTTTATATATAAAATCTTGGAGGGAAAACCCAACATCTTTCTAAGTCTGGCTTACTTTACCAAGGATGATAGTACACAGTTGCATACATTGTCTCTATTTTTATTTAAAAAATATAATTTCAAATATATAAAATTTTCTTTACATGTATAAAAATATTTTTATATTGTACACATAGATTATATAAATATAATTTAGCTAATTATTTAATAATAATTAAATAATTCAATCAATTGTTTAGTGCATATATATAAATATGTTTTATATATATAATTCAACATCTATATGACATCTTTTTATTACATAATTGATGATCACCTATGTGCTGTTTTCATAACTGAGCTATTCTGAATTCATAAAGATGTATAACTAACTATTGCTATAATATGCTGTTTGTTTAATTTTGGAATATACCAAGGAGCAGTATAGCTGGATCCAGGGGTAACTTTAAGATTTTTAAGAACCAAGCCAGGCGGTGGTGGCGCACGCCTTTAATCCCAGCACTTGGGAGGCAAAAGCAGGCAGATTTCTGAGTTCAAGGCCAGCCTGGTCTACAGAGTGAGTTCCAGGACCACCAGGGCTACACAGAGAAACCCTGTCTCGAAAAAAAAAACAACAACAAAAAAAGATTTTTAAGAACCACCATAAGTCTTCAGTGTTTACTATGAATTTAAAAATGATAATGCTTAAGACTGCTAATTTACACACACATTCATAACTAGTTACTATTTCTTGAGAATTTATAAGAGTGTTAACTAGTACTGTGGTATAAAGGAGAATATAGTTTTGTTTTAATCTTTTAGACATTTCTCATCTCCTTGCATATATATCTTCTTAATGTGGAAGTTATATTAAAAGCCATAAAAATCCACAGTTGGATTCTCTCAGTACTGCAGCAATAGCTCACCTTACTGCTCTGCTTTTTTTTAATTACTCCCTCTGTGCTTTGGATAATAGATCAAAGTTGTAAGTTAGTGTTCTGCAATATGTTTGACTAACAGTAGTAGCAGGGCTAGTTCTATTTTAGAGGAAGTATGTTCAGAACAATACTAATAAAGGGCATCAGGACTCTGGGACAGGAGAATGAACTTCATAATTTCAAATGGATGTTCTGTTGAAGGTATGTTTATCTACAAAAAACTTAAATGATATCACTGCAGAAAATACAAAGAGTTAAACAAGTTCCTTAGAAAAATAAGTTTCCCTGAAAATTTCATTCACATTCTGAAATATTCTCATAATCATGATTGTCTGATGGCTTTGTGTGAAAAGGTATAGATGACCAATACATTGCTTAATGTTAATTGTCTTATAAATTTATTACATGAAAGCAAAACCCTAAAAGCCCTTATTGAAATGTCTATAAGTAATTGAAACTCAATGGCCTCCAAATATTTTAATTAGCAGAGCAAATTTGGCTTGGTTGTCTCAATTAACCTGGACCCCGAGATCTCTCAAATACTGGACCACCAAACAGGCAGCATACAGCAGCTGATATGAGACCCCCAACACATATACAGCAGAGGACTGTTGGGTCTGTGTTCATTCAAAAATGATGCATCTAACCCTCAAGAGACTGGAGGCCCCAGGGGGTTTAGAGGTCAGGTGGGGTAGGGAATGGGGGTGGGGACATCCTCGTGGAGAAAGGGGATGGGGAGGAGGTATGGGATGTAGAACAGTCGGAGGGTGGACAGGGTGGGGAAATAAATACTGAAGTGTTAATTAATTTATTAATTTTATTAATTAATTAATTAAAAAGTTACTGTATTAATGTTCATGCCACTATTGCTTAAGCATATGTCTTGCCATGCCAGACATTAATTATTGTCTGAAGTGTTCAGAGGTGAGTAAGATTGGTGGTTACTTTTTTTCTCTGGTAGCAAGCATAGCACCTTCCAACAGTATGAACAATAGCTAGTAAGGATGAAGTTTCCATGTAACTACCAACTTGATTTTGGCATATTCTACAACTCAAGTATGTAGTCTCTTCAGCAATAAGAATTAACCATCAAATTCTGTAGGTAATCAAGAGCATTGGCAGTAGCCTATGATGTTTGGAAATCTATAATATCTCACTGCTAATCAAATAAACCATATGGCAATGGAATTTTTATTTTCTCAATCTTCAGTGTCTAGTAGAAGCATGTTTGTCCATCATACAGTAACTCCATCTTAACTCTTTTTATTCATATACATATATTGTATGGAAGCTTTTAAAACAGCAGATTTCAATGTGATTTTTTCAGAAGGTATTTAGTGTTATTTATCCCTCCATATACTCCAACGTCTACCCTAGCTCCCACTCCCCCAAGCCAATTTAATACCTCATGTCCCATTAATTCCTTTTAAATCTTTTTCTGAAGCATAACTGACACAAGTATTGGGCCAACAAACTTATCAGAACTAGGACAGTCATAGGACCAACTACTATTGTTCTGATAAAGGAATACAGAATTAAACTGTATACTAACCTTTGATCATTATAGATCAAGGTGTCTCACAAATATGAGAAGCTTCTATTTGTAGTGTATATTGAACCAAACAGAGATTGACAAATATCCAAAAGGCAGAAAATTAAAGACTACAGAATGGTCATTCCTAAATGGAGCATACACACTATACCCTCACTTCTCGAGGCTTGTGTATTATTGAGGAAGAAGGAGAACAAAAAGTGTGTGAGCCAGAATCAGTAGATGACTACAGAGAAGCAGTGTCTTCAGGACACAGAAGTAAAACTGTACACATGAATTCACAAGTCACAATTGACTGTACAAGATCTGTGTACATACATCCAATCAGACCACCTTCCAGCATGGAGATGGGAGTTGGTCACAAATCCCCACCCTAGCTAGGAGCTCTTGGCATAAAGGTTTTGACAAGTTTCTCTTACTATGTTCATATACACAGTTGATCAAATAGTAACTTTAATTTGGGGATCTTTGCTCTCTTTCACTAGCCAGATAATCTCAAAGACAATTTTTGGCAGATAACAGTTATTCCCATATTATTAGCATTTTTCTAGTTTAGGAATTATCTTCACTTGAAGAGATATATTTCTTTATTATTATATTTAGGGTTGGAGAGATGGCTCAATAATTAAAAGTACTTGATGCTTTTTCGGACAACCTTAATTTGGTTTACAAAACACACAAGGTAGCTCATAGCCCATCTATACCTCCAGTTCTAGGATATCAGAATCCTTATTCTGGCCTCCCTGGACACTGGCCTGCATAGAACACACATTTCAGTCAAGTACAAAAATATGCACTTGAAATAAATGAATCTTTGAAATGTAAAATTTATCAATGATTTCTATTTAACTACATATTGAAACAAATTCCATTTTATGTTTTATTTTCTATCATATATATTGAGTGTTATAATTCAAACTCTGTGGGCTCTAGCCCTACAAAAGAGCTAGATGTCTGTGGGTATGTGTTAGTAGAGAGGGAGCTGTAAAAACAATCATCTGTATTTTGTGCATTCTTCAATACATTTATTGCTTGGTTTCTATGACTTTGGTTTGATTTTTCTACCCAGTCCTTTGTTTAAGGTCAAAATTTTGATTTTTTTTTTTTAATTTCAGGTCTTCCTTTATAAACTTTGCTGAGCCGTGCATTTACTTTCGTTAACCTCCAAGCATTTTAAATTTTCTTATGATTTCTCACTAAGACCTATTTTGATATAAAATTTAATTTCTAAAAAAATTCTCTCTAGTGTTAATTTCTAATTTCATTGTATTGTAATCATGAAAGACATTTGATTGATTTCAACCTTCGCAAAAAGGAATTCAATTTCTGGATGGACATCTGATCTGTCTTTGGGAATTCTAAGAGAATGCACACACGAAAGAAGAAGGTGTACTCTGCGGGTATCCCACAACTATGCATTTTGATTGCTTGTTTTGGTTTGTTTTTGTTTTTGTTGTTATTGGCTTTGGTTTTATTTTTGTTATCATGCACTTCTGTTGCAGAGAAGTTTCCTTGATGAGGAGTGAGGGCTACACATATCTACAACATGTGGTTGACCTTTATACCCAACTGAAATAGCTACAATGAAACACTGCTACCTAAGTCTCAGAATTTATTTTAGAAGAGGTAGCAAGATTATAAGACCCAGAACACAGGGTGCTTGCTGTGACAGTGTGCATCTTAGTAATGTCAGACACTATGCGCTCAGCAGAGACAATGCACTGAGCATTGCAGTTCAGTCATTTGCTTTCTTTTCTCTTTGTTTCTTTCTTTGTTTCTTTGATTCTTTCATTTTGGAGATGGTTCTCACTATGTAACCTTGGCTAGACTGGAACTCACTATGTAAACCAGTCTGGCCTCAAACTCGCAGAAGTAGAAATCTCAAGTGCTTGTATTAAAGGTGTGTGCTACCACACCTGACTGCAATTACATTCTTTTTTTAAGGATTATTATTTTTTGGTTATTCCCCTTTGATGTTTTAAAAACAAACAACATTTATAACATAGGAATATATGATTGTACCAATTAAGTAATACAGCTTTGAGAATATCTTCTCTGGTGCAGAGCTCACAAAAAAAAGACTTTTAAAATATTTTATTACTCTATTAAAATTATCCTTGGAAATAAGCAATACTAAAAAAAAAACTTAGGATGTTTTCTTTATTTTTTCAAACTCAAAAGACATTTAAAATACCATTGTTCAATTTATTTTTTATTTCTAAGTAAAAAAAAATATTAAAGGAACCAACAGATAAACTACTTCAAACATACTATAATATAAATTAGGCTTTGGATTACTGAAATTTAGTTTTCTTTACTTAATCTACTATACTAAATATCTTTAAGAAGTTGCTAAATTTGAGAACTAACTGACTTAAAATCTTCAAATCTTTTTTTCAAATTTTTCTTTTTAAAGGATATTAACTTTTTCTTTTATTTTAATTTTAAAATATGCTGTGTACTCAACTCAGCAAATACATTCCTCTTTTTGTTCCTTTGAAATTGCTTCTTCATGAGTCATTCAAATTCATTTTCTACATGAAATATCAGAAAATCAAATTTGAAGAGTTCTCAATCTTATGAATAGCATGTGCCTTATTTCTCATGAAATTTAAAGAAAATTTTGATTATGCTCAATGTAAACTATACCTGCCTACTTAGGTTTTTTTTTTTTAAATAATCAGCTCATTTTTATAAACATTCAGCAAGATCATTTTTAAAAAGAAATCTACTTATTTTTATTTTACATTTATGGATGTTCAACCTGAAAGTATGGTAATGCTCTTGGTTGTTCCATATGTGTTTGGTATTCTTAGACCCAAAAGACTTTGAATGCCCTGAAACAGAAGTGATTTATGTTTATTAGACACCATTTGAGTACTGAGAACTGAACCTAGATCTACTGCAAGAGCTGTCAGTTCTTTTAACATTTAACCAAACTCTCCAGCCCACAATAGCTTCCTCAATTACTAAAAATTCAAATATAGAGTAGAGACAATATATCTCACAATCCATTCTTTTATGAGTCATTCTTGACTAAATTAATGGCTTTTTCATTTCACCAAATGGACTAACATTTTACATTCTTTATGCTCACATTTAGAGATGTCACTCTCCTTTCTTGGGTGGGAACTTCAATCCAGACCATGGAAAAACCCAAAGGCTTTCATTTATTATGTTTCTAGTCCAGTGGCAGGTATGGTTTACTTATCTGTGAGGTATTAATCATAGTATCCTCAAAGACTCCAAAATCATGCATCCATTGCACTTGGATGCCTATCAGAAATACAGTTAAACTGTACTGTTGATGATGTCACTTATTTCGGACATAGGACACAGAAAATTAAGGTGGAACTCAATTGGATGCTTTCCTCCTGTTGGTTATTATTCATTTTACACTAGAGGGGCTATGCTGGGTGCTGGAGGAGAAAATGATTAATGATCTTACACAGCAGTGGTCTTTATATTATACTATACTGACCCACCAAGAAAGATATAGATTCTGGAATCATAGTATCATGATGGTTTAAAAGATAACTAGTTATTTTTTGTGTAAAAGTAACTTTTATTGCCAGATGGAATTGTTGTCTCAGAGGTTTTATGCTTAGTAAGAACACAATTTCTAGTTCTTTCTGAATACTGGCTAGCTCATTCAACTCAACTGTTCTGGTTCAAACTCTTCTCCAAGCTAACTGATTCAAACTTCCTTCTTTCGGCTTCTGAATGAATTTCTCTGCTTGAAAAAACTGCCTCTGAACTCCATGAATCGAACTGCACTACTGACTGCACAAATTGTGCGTACCTGCACTGAACGCAACTGAAACCCACTGCATTACTTGAACTCAACTAAACTGCACTCAGTGAACTGCCTTTTACCCCTGACTCCGCACTGTTCTTAAGTAGACTTTCTATTCTGTCTCTTTTCCTGAGAGCTGGGCGTATGCTATCTTTGACTCATTTTGTCGAATCTTTCTCTGATTCATCACTCTGTCTGTCCCTCAATTTCATGTCTTTGTTTGGGATTAAAGGTGTGTACTAAGGGCTTATCTATATTCTATCCAGTGGTTTTATAGATGTGTCATTCAAGCTGGGTCACACAGACCTAGAAGGACTTTGGATGTGATCCCATCTCTGGATTTAAATTCCTCTACATTTTTGGTTATATTTGAGACCTGCTCTATGGGAGGGGATAGATTCTTATTACTGTAAACATGGTCAAAAGCCTGCAACTAAAGAGAATAAGAACCTAATAATGAGTTTATTACTGATATTTTGCTAAATGGAATATAGTGAAAAAGCCTTCTAAATATTTATATTTATGTCTATAGACAAGTACTGTTCTAAAAAGCCTTTTTTCCTAGCAAAGGATGGTTAACATAGAAACATGTAACTGATAAAGTGCTAAAAATAAGTGGCTCTTGTGGGTTTAGATACAGTCCCAAATTGGAGAACCGTATCATCTCCTCCAAGCTCAGGAAACATTATGGAAGAGGGTGTGAGAAGGCTGTGAGAGGAAAAAAATTAAGAAGAGTGCTATAAAATGTTGCCAACTTGATGAGATATTTAAGTTGTCATCATGAATACACAGTTGTTGTGGCTATCCATACCAGATCTGCACATAAACATGAAAAGAGGCATGTAACTATTTGGGGAGGAGTAATTAGCATAGACAGAAAGACAGGGCAGAACTTTGGAGACTGAAAGTGATTTTACTACATTGTTTATAGGTCTCATAAAGCTATAATGTTTGAACATCTCTCCTGCATTTATAATAGGTATAATATCTAAAACAAAGTGAAACTGACAGTTGGTAAATGATGAATTATAGAAAATGCATGAAGTTTTGTGTGTGTGTGTGTGTGTGTGTGTGTGTGTGTGTGTGTGTGTTAGCATCAGAATTCTTTATTGACATTATGATATCAAGGCACTGGTCCTCTTGTCCTCTTGGTCACTATTCTGTTTTGAAAATTCACAGCCACCTGCAGTACTTGCTATCTAATATCCACTCTGTCTTCAAAGAGTATTGAAAAAGGATGACTTATGAATACAAAAGATCAAAAGTTCATTCCTTATCTATTAAATTAATATAAAGGAGCCAGCTAAGTCTCATTTTTGAAGAATAAAAATAAAAACCTCTTCTCAGGTACACCTTGCTTTCCATCTGGAAGGAGCAGAGACTGCCAGTTTTAAAATAACACCTTTTTCCATGTTAAAAATTCTTGTTGCCAGTACTCTGCTGTATGCCTCTATTCTAGATAAGAGAACTCTCATATCCAAGTGAGAGTTACTGAAGAAATAGAATTCAAGGCAGCAGTTATACATTGATAGTGATGACTCATGGTTGATAAATTTTACATTACAAAAAACTTGGCAGATATTTTTTAGTTTAAGAAATGATACTTTATATGCCATCTTTTATTGAATTTAGCTCCAAGTCTACATCTTCGAGGTTTTGAGAGCTATACAGTCTGAGTGCTTTGGGAGTTAACGCTTTTACTAGAAATGGCCCTTATCAAACCTTAGGGGTGTATATATATTATACAAATATCTCTAACTGAATAGCATAGAGGAAAATGTACAGGAAATATACTAGGATGTGGATTCCAACAGCTGGGCTTTAGAAATTAAAAATTAAGGTAGTCTTGAAAGGCAAACAGCAGGAGGCACAGCAACGTGGACATCTGCTGCCACTGCGACTGCCAGCACTGTTGCCATGGTGACAACTCAGTAAACTTTCTCTCCCTCCTTGTTTCATTTGTTCAAAATTTCTGTTTTAAATTTTCATTGTGTATGGGTGAGTTTTCTGCATGTATTTATGAATTGTTTGTAGACTTGCTGTTTGCTGATTCAGGAGTGTTCAGTCTCCTAGAACTAAAGTTCTAGAGAGTTTTTGTGCTTTCCTGTGAGTGTTGGGCCCAGGTCCTCTAGAAGAGCCGTGAGTGCTCTTAACCACAATAAGGCATCTCTCCAGCTACACTTGCTCAAGACTTACTATTGTTGGATGGCCTTCTAGTTTATCTCTTAATCTAGTTAAAGTTCCCATGTTATCCTAATATTGGAGTGAGTGAAACAACTAGGCTCCCTGAAGCTGCCACAAACCAAGATGAGACAAAAGCAGAACAGTCTTCCTCCTTAAAAAATGATGTCACAGGACAAACACATGACTGTGTCAAGTCCCTCAAAAGAATGAAAAAACTCTTTTATTTTTGAATATAAACCATTGTCATATATCCCAACCCCTAAAGTCTGTCTATTTTCATAAGAACAGAAAGTTTGAATATGACTGGAGTAAGAATTATGGCTCCGTGTTAACCCCCTCTCCATTCTGTCTTTTACCAGAGACCTCATCAGGGATTTGGATGAAGCTATTCTCTAACACAATGAGAAATTTCCTTCTTCCACCTCACTTTCTCAGGTGAGCCTTCTTAGGTCCATAAATAGAGTTTCTTTTTGATTGTTGAATTCAGTAGTTCTTAAAAACCTTCTTTTACTTTCCTAAAAGAAGATCCAAGGTTGTCTTCTATGAAAGCTCTATTCTACACCAGTTACTATAGTAGGGTCACAAGTTCTAGGGACCCAATAATATGCAAGCACACCTTTGTCTACTGTCCACCTAATGAATGACATTATCTCCCATGGAGTTACTAAAAGGAATTGTTATGAACAATATGGTTTTAGATAACCATAGATGAGGGTATCATATATGTCCACGGATTCCCTAGTCATATTTGGAGCATCAACAACAGCACTTTAACCAGTCTCAACTTCTCAGTCCATTTGAATCATTTTTATGAAAAATAAAATTTTTGTGGATACAATGAGTTAAACTTTTATGAGAAAGTTGACTAGAAAGGCTTTTATTGTTAGCTTCAAAATAAAATCTCTCCAACATTTGGAATGGAAGAGTAAATTCTAATAAAATTACAACAAAAATATTTCTTCAAATATTTCAGCAGTGAAACCTAGAATAACATTTCATGTTTTGTTATTCATTAAAGTGTCCCTCTTGAGAAAGTCACTGAGCATGAAAGAAAAACACATTTGTCTCTGGTTTTAGCACGCAAACTATATAAGATAAACAATGCATTCTCTATCTTCCAGGTTTGCATTCTCAAGTAGCTTTTATGCTGAAAGAATAAGGTGCAGTCCTGATGTTGTTTCCTGATCTCAACAAATGCTCTCTAATATGTGAAGCCCTCCCCTACACCACATAACACAGTATAAACATATGCAAAAAAGTAATATCAACTTAATGATAGCCTAAAAGAAAATAATGTTCCCTAAAACATGCGTTAAAATCACAGGAGACATGTAAGTACCTTCTAGTTCAGCATTTAATATGTTGTGGCATAAATATATCTTTACATAATCAATAAAATGCAGCCTTAAATAGTTGTATGCTTAGGAGACAATGAAAAAAATCCCAAGAACACTTGGAGTACTAAAAGTCTTTGATGACTTAGGTAACATTATCCTAATTTTTTCTCACTCGTATAACTGTCAATGAGTGATGGCAGCGGATTTTAAACCAAAATTTTATGTTGTTAAGGAAAACAATTTGTAATAGCCCATGATTTATAACTTCAGACACATGTCATACAGGGTCATACCTCATTTGTCTGAATATCTGGACACTGGCCCACTAACCTTGCCTTTGCACAGGGGTCACTTTTAAATCTTCATGTGGGGGAAAATGTATTAGGTTCAATTTGCTTTTTACTACTTGCTTCATGCTTCTGAAATCGACCACTAAAAAAAGACAATATGATTATATAATTTAACTCAGAATGGTGATTGATAATCATTTCTCTTCCTTGATTCAAACCTCTTTCTGGTTGTTTGCATTATCTACCCTTGCTATCTACCCTATGCTGCGATATCTCAAATTGAGATCATATTTTTATATAACCACCAATGGCACCTATTCTTCAAAAATTAAAGCTTTTTTCCAATATGTCATAAGAACTAAGTACCTTTTTTCTATACTCAGTATTTCTATACTCGGTAAGTATGTTTATACTCAGTATGCATTTACTTTTAATCCTCCTAACTTACAGCTGCAATAGAATGCATAGGTATGGAGTTCCTTGAAACTGATCATCTATGTGTGTGTAAAACCTCCCTTGGTATGCACAGCAAAGAACTATGAAGCTCTATTTTTACTATTAAGATAGGGAGTGCTGAATATTTCTTCTATGTAACAAATTACTGAGTTTCTAAACTCATGAACAGAACATTTAAAGAATGTCACAGGGCCACTCTCTTCAATACCATGTTCTTTTTAACACTTGACTCACATCTGTGTGTTACCATGACTCAACCTGTCAATTAGCTAAAACTCATTTTTTCAAGATTTGATTAAATATTTTTTCACATCCCTTTTTAGCTTTTTATGTTTACCCCCAACTCCTCCAACAACAGCAAAAACAATTTATTTATGTCTTTAAAAGATAAAGCCTTTGCAATGCTTTGTATATGCTTGGCCCAGGAGTGGCACTATTAGGAGGTCTGGCCTTCTTAGAGTAGGTGTGGTCTTGTTGGAGTAGGTGTGTCACTGTGAGCATGGGCCTTAAGACCCTCATCCTAGGTGCCTGGAAGTCAGTCTTCTCTTTTCTGCCTTTGGATGAAGATATAGAACTCTCGGTTTCTCCAGCCTCACATAGGCCTGGAATCTGCCATGTTGATAATAGACTGAACAACAGATGCCTGGAATCATGCTTTGATGATAATGGACTGAAGCTCTGAACCTGTAATCCAGCCCCAATTAAATGTTGTCCTTATAAGAGTTGCATTGGTTATGGTGTCTGTTCACAGTAGTAAAACCCTAAGACAGCTTTTCACTCAGGATTATAAATATGACTTATTCTTTCTGCACCTGGAGCCTCTTCCCACATCTTCTGGTATAAGAAATGCTTCCAGTGTTTCTGCAGAGCTGCTCTCATCTCTCTCTGTGTTCAGTAGTAGTTTGTACAAGTCCATGATTTATAACTTCTGATATATGTTATACAAGATCTTACCTCATCTGTTTGGATCTACATAGGGCACACTGAAGGGCTATATCAGGTCTGAACATTGCAAACATGGCACAGACAAGTTTTGCCTTTTCCCATTTCCTTGACTAGTTATAGAAACAAGGAAGGAGGATGGGCCTTAGAGTTGGTTCAGAACACAACCAGACACCAAATTCTCAGTACAATGGAGATTTATAGAGACATAATTATTAAAACTCCTGTAGTCTCCAAAGAAACCCGACAACTCCATTTCAAGTGTGGTAAGTAATCACTGAACAAAACTGTCATATCCCTTTCCCTCTTCCAGGACTCTGGTCAAGCTGTAAACCCTTTGGGGTTGATTGCCCTACTCTGCCTGGTTAAAGTCAGGCCAATTTTCCCAAGTTTCTTAAAGCCCACTCCTGAAAACAAACAAGCAAAAAACCTGAAGAAACAAACAAAATAACAAAAAAGTCCTGCTGCATCCTGTTTGTCTTTGTCCAATCTCAATGCAGCCCTATCCCTAACCTCTCCTTCTCACCGCCCCCCCTTGTCCCAGGTTCTTCTAAAGTTCATCTACAGGAAATATTCTATCAGACATGGGTCTGACAGCCAAAGACCCAATTCCAAGCATGACAGCTACCACCACTGTGCAGCATTGAAAACCCAGAAGCCTAGGATAATTGTGTAGGCAAGGAAAAAACCCACCTAATTGATACATAGGGCATTTGGATTATACCTCCTATGGTAATTTATCCTTCCACAATCTATGATAATACTGACAGACCTGCCTAAATCCACACCATACACTCTCCAGCAGCCTAGGATCTCATCTCACTTCTTACATTAAGGTCCCTCATCACAGGCCTATGTACCCCTCACCTTCAGCCATAGGTGGAACACACAGTTATTCTCCAGATCGCTCCAAACTCTACCCTTACTTAATCCTTTAAAGGCTTTTCCTTTCCCAATTTCTTTCTTCTCATACCCTTATGCTTTCTTACTTGCACACAACTACCAATGAACAGGCAGAATTAATAGCCATCACTAGAGCCATCCAAGTCACCAAAAATACACTATGAATGCAGACTCCCAGTATGCTTTCCATATCTTGCTAACACACTTGGTCATCTGGAAGGAATGAGGATTTCGAAACACAAAAGTCGACTCAACTACTAACTAACTAACTATATCTCTATCTATCTATCTATCCATCCATCTATCTATCTATCTATCTATCTGTGTCTATATATCTCTATCTCTATCTATATATCTCTATCTCTATATCTATAGATATATAGATATATAAACATCTTCAAGGCTTGTCCTTTTTCTTCTCAAATTGGCTTGGTTCATTGCAAGGCACATCAGACTGAACCCTTCACTGTCAACAAAGGCAATACCTGCACCAACATAGGAACATGTCAAGCTACCCTGTTATCCCTCACAACTCACTCCACTTATTCCAGACCACCCTACTACATAACCCAGATAGCAACATACCCAACCCACTTTCAATCCTAGACATTATTCACTATTTACATCAAATATGCCACTCTAAAGCTAAAGCCCTTCTTTGGTGGTTGAAAGAAAATGGCCCCAACTGAATCACAGGAAATGGAACTATTAGGAGGTACAGCCTTGCTAAAAGAAATATGTCTCAATCTCTTCTTGCTTCCTTCAGGTCTGGATCCAGAACGCTCAGCTCCCTTTCTAGCACCATGTGTACCTGTATGCCATCATGCTTCCTACCATGGTAAGAAGGTCCGAGCATGGCAAGCATGGCACAAACAGGTTGGGCTTTCCCAATTCCACCTTACTCTTATCCCAAGAGACTACACTGTTTGTTTTTAGAAGAACCTAACCCAAACCTATAACATATGTCACTATATAAAAGCTTACACCACCTTCACTATATGAGCCCCACCTTTCACACTCACCAAGTTATAAAGGTCTGAAATTGTAAGAGCCTAGGAAAATGGTTTAAGGAATGTAAATAAAGTTATAAAGGTCTGACAATATCAAATCTTCATAGAAAAGTCTTTAAAAACATGTTATAAAGGCCTGAGCTCTATGGATATGAAAGCTTGAGCAAGTTGCTAGGGTCTGATAAAGTGATTTAAGGGCAGAGTCTAAAAAGTAATTTAAGGTATATGAAAAGTTGTTTCAGATTCCATTCCTATATTCTGTATTGTTCGAATCCCCAGACTTCTACTTTGACTCAAAGACAAGTGTATACCACCCTTTCGACAATGTGAATTCCAAAACAGATTACAAATAATAATAAAAATTTTATCTTTAATAAACTTAAAATTGTTGTAAGCTTCAGGAAATCTGCTTGAATCCACATCGCACAGGTCAAATGGACTCCAGATAAGTACTCCTGTCAGTCAATAGCTGAAGTTTCAGCATCTGTCCATCCCTGAGGGTGAGATCTTTGCACCTTCCCTGGTGTGAGACTCCTTTTCCCACACTACCAGGACCATGAGCCTAACGGTTTTAAATATACACCCCTAAAAGAAAATCCTCTAACCTCTTTAATCTTCTGTCCCTAGTCTTTCTGTCCCAGTAGATTTCAAATCAACTGCAAACTGCTCCAGCCATTCACCAGCTCTAAATGTTCTCACTGAATCTGGATCCTCCACAGCTCAAAGGTGGCTAGTCCCAGATGGTCCAGCCTCACAGACGGCTCCAATGCTGTATGCACGTCCCTATTCCCATTATGGTCCAGCAGAGCCTGGACAATGACTAACACAGCCTCCTCTTCCCATCCTTCACCAGCATTCCAGCTTCCTTGGATCTCTAACAGTGATGCCCCATTATTAACAGGAAGCTACCAGAGAGAATGATGAAACCTACTTACCCAATACCCAGTGACCCAATAACAAAACAAAATTGTGTGGATAAAGGACAATCAGTCCTGACCATGACAAACATGGCACAGACAGGTTTTGCCTTTCCTTTTTCCTCCCCATTGCTAAGCCATTAGATTACATTCAGTGTCTGGGTATATTCAGAGCCAACTGTAAGACCCAAAAAGACACACACTCATAGATCAGGAACAGATTTTAATTCCCCAAAGTCTATTCACTTATTTTGTCACTTACTCATTCCTGAGACAGAACATCAGAAATCAAAACAATAAGGTCCAATTATCAAAAATAATTATTTAACTACCCTGATGTCTTAGTTATGGTTTTATTGCTGTGAAGAAACACTATAACCATGACAACTCTTTTAAAGAAAACATTTAACTGGGGCTTGATTACAGTTTCAGAGTCCATGGTCATCATGGCAGGAAACATAGCTATGTGCGAACAGACCTGGTGTTGCACAAGGAGCTGAGAGTGTTGAATATTGATCCGAAGGCAGCAAGCATAGATTGTGTGCCATACCGGGCATAGCTTGAGCATAGGTGACCTCAAAGCTCATTCCCAAAGTGACATAATTTTTCCAACAAGGCCACAACCCCTAAAAGTACCACTCCCTGTAGGCCAAGTATTCAAACACACGAGTCTCTGTGGGCCTTCCCTGTTCGCACCACCACATCTGTATAACCTGCCCCGTCAGGACTTAACAACTCACCCCAGCACATACTTCCCCTTTAAAAACAAAACAAAACAAATAAATAAACAAAACAAAACAGACAAAAATAATCCCCACAAAAAGCCAAAACCTCAAAACATGAAATCAAACAAAAACCAATAACCTGCTGCTTGTTGTCTGCTGTTAATATTTCAATCTTTGATTGCAACTGTTGTTTCCAGAATCATATAGATACAAATTTCTCAAGTGTAACAGCACTACCACCCTGCCCCAGTGGCTGTGGTGGGGTGGGCTGAGGGGTGGAGACCTGGTGTTGCCCCTCTGGGTTAATAAATCTCCTTTGTGTTGAGAACTCGCTGTCTGGGTATGTTCAGAGTCACCTCCAAGACCCCCAGAGGCCACACTCAGAGATCAGGAACATATTTTTAGCTGTATGTGATAATGTGTGCCTGTAATCTCATCTTTTGGGAAGACTGAATTTGAAGATAGGCTAAGCTATGTAGAGGGATTTGATAATAAACAAACAATACAAAAATGTATTAAGCATCTCCTGAAGAAGTATACTTATAAGCAAAACTAAAGTGTCAGGAAATATTATGAATTAAAATGTAAAGTGATTACTTGCAGGTGCATGGGAGGAGGAGATTCAAATATCACCATGGAATAAACAGCTTTCCCACAGCTTTGCTGGGCAGAAAAGACAAAGACATTTGAAACTAAAGCATAAGGACATTTGAGTATGACAGAGCTATGCAGCTTGAATACAATGTTACAGATCGAAAGGCTTACACTTAGGGAAATTTATTTTTATATGGTTCTGGAAACCAGAATATCAATTAAAGTTTGACGTATCAATGGCATTGGTTTCTCCTGAAGCCAATTTTCCAGACTCACTTGTCCCCACTCTTGCTCTGTCTGTACATGGTCATGTGTATATATTCTCTTCCTTCTATATGATAAGCCAGATTAGATTTAAGCACACACAAATGATCATATTCTGCATAGTCACTACAAGTTTTGTCTACCTACATGGTTACTTTGAGGTACTATTTTGAAAGTTCAATATATGCATTTGAGGAAGGACATATTTTAGTTTATAATAAAAATATTAGGGCATTTAAGACAATGGGGACAATTGAGTAACAGCCCGGGAAAAATAAATAATCAGAGGAAGATATTTCATATATTTCTATATTTAAAATATATATTTACATTGTGTTGTTCCTACCAATATGCACTTTTAATATTGACAATAGCTGTAAAATTGAGTGAGCTAGAAGTGTTTTAAATACCACTAAAATTTTAAATTGTTTTTAAAAATGTAATAAATTATCTTAGGATTGCCTGAGACTCATATTGGTAAGATAAACCTGTGGTGAAGGTATAAATACTCAAAGCTTTCTTCTTAGATTTTTAGAAACAGAACTATTTTATTATATCTTGACTGTGTTTCTATTCCTTTATCTCTTCCTGGTATGTTTATAACTAATTGCTATAGTTCCTCCACTCTGTCATCCAAGAGAGTAGAAACATATTCCTACCCTAGTATTTAAAGATGGAGCTCTTGGAAAGGGAATAGGAAAATACAGTCATCAAGGATGAATACCCACGGCTGAATATTATTGGCTGTGTAAGAGAGAGTATCAGAGGATGGGAACATTCACGAATGTGCTCTGCGTGTCATCCTGCAATGCCTTGTGCCACCTAGGACTCTTAGAGCAGGAAGGACATCACCAGGTGCACCCTACACCTCCTGCATTGGGAGGGAAATTGACTTCTTTTCTTCTTGAGTTTAACCCACCTCAGGGATTTTACTCTATTTGTTAGACAGTTTGGTGTCACTTAAACACTACTTGCCATAAACAACTTAGAGAGAGAAAGGTTCAGTTTACCTGATGCTTTCAAACCACATTCAGTAGGCTTCATTGCGTTGGTCCTCAAGCACAGCAGACAACTGCAGATGTAAATGAACACATTATAAATTGGCTTTCAACCTAGCCATTTTCTTTTTTCTTTTATTGACGTAAATTCTTCTGAATGCACTAGTATTTATATTCTTAAATAATAAGTGTGTTTAAATACTGAGTCATAATGGAGTTACGTTAAACTCATGATTAAATTCCTGCCAGATGCTTTAATGAACCTCAAGAAGTTAAGAAAAGAAAAATAGATTTGAGAAATTAGTAAGACATCCTCTTTTCCCCCTATATCACCCTCCACCACCATCTCAGCCCTCTCTATAGACCCTTACCTACTAAGTTGTGCTCAGCCCTTTATGTGATAAGGAATTAGTGATGGCTGATCAGGATACATCTGTCATTTGGGACATGACCTGCACCATATATTTAGTTTAACAAAAATATTAAATTTTTATACCAGGGTTTTCAATTCAGGGTTTTTTTTTTGTCCAGGATAATACACTTAAAAGACATAATTTCTTTAGAAATGAATCCAGGGGAAGATTAAGTAAAACCTAGAAAATTAGCATTTCAGCCTAGTGCTTAGAAGATTAAGAAAAAAAATCTCAATAGTTATTTGAACAGCTTCCTACTGTAAATGTCTCATTTCCCACTCTGACATTCTCTCTACAACCTCACTATTGTCAGAGAGATGTGCAAACTGTAGATTTTTCTTCCCAGAATTGTCTTTTTCCCTCCATAATAACAAAATGTATCTTAGAAAATGATGCCCTCACAATGGAAAGCTGGCCAATCAGTTTGGCCTTGTTTACTGTAACTGGTTTTGCACTAATACAAACTGTAACAGAAAGAACTCACAGAGGAAACTGAAATCAACTATTAAAGTACTGAAGGCAAGACTAGGACAACTGCTTTATCTATTCAGAATTTTAAATGTTCTACTGTTTCTAAGAATCTACACATGCAACCCAGCATGACTCAAAAGTGTATTTGTCACTGAATATTGAGAGATTACATTGGCTTTTCCCATCTTTAATTATAAGAACATGCAAACTTGCATAAAATCTTTCAAGGAACACATATATTCCCTGTACCAGATGTAACAATGAACATTATGATAAACTTATCTACCCGGATGAATATGTATATGCTTGCATCTATTACATGTGATTATATATTTGTATATATATGCATATATATGCTAAACTGTTTGAAAATAGGTAATAGCTTTTATAACCTTTCAAACATTTACTACGCACTTCATAATACTAACCATAATGTCAGGCATTAACAATAATTTTGTAATATGCAATAGTTTAGGTAGACTATAGTCTAAATAAAGAGGAAATGTGAGGAATTGAGGGAGCTAAGTATTTAGTTGCCAGACACCCTTTTTTTTTAAGAGACTGTGCTCTTCCTGTCTCTTTTATGTGGAATGAACTAGAATTCTTTTATTTTTTCTTTTATTTAAAATATTTTTCTCACATCCTGGTTAGTTTCCCCTTTCTCTACTCCCAGTTCTTCCACACCTCCCCTTCCAACCAGATCCACCCCCCTTTCTGTCTCTTATTAGAACACAAACAAATAGGCTTCAAATGAAATAAAGAAAAGTAAAATAAATTAATATAAAACAAAGCTAATACATTGGGATAAGACAAAGCAACAGAAAGAAAAGTTCAAGAAGCTGATATAGACAGAGACCTATTTATTTGCACACTCAGAAATCTCATAAAATTACTAAATGGGGAGCCATGATATATGTGCACAGGACATGTAGAGTAAAGGAGAGAGAAAATGAAATACATTAGTAAGATAAAAATTAAAAAAAGTAAAGAAAAGAAAAGAAAAGCCAAACACAACATTATAAGAGGAGGACCCTCCAAAATGCTGTTGAATTTATTTTTTGTTGGCCATCTACTGCTGGGCATTATGCCTGCTCCTAAGACTAGTTTGTTTTTCAAGTAACACTTCATCGTAGGAAGCTATCTTTTATCAGAAAGTGGTTGTCAATTAGATTGCTTCAGAGTTAGATATAGGGACATGTGTCGACTTCTTTCAGCTTGAGGACCCTATCTGCATGTTTCCTTAGTCTCTGAGTTTATATGTACATCAGTCCTGGTGATTTAGAGGGTCTTGTTCTCTTGGTGTTCTCTATCATCTCTGGCTTGGATACTCTTTCTGCCTCCTCTTCTGCAAGGTTCTCCAAGCCGCGAGGAAGAGATTTGATGGAGACATCCCTTTTAAGAGTGAGTATTCCAAGGTTTCTCATTCTCTGCATATTGTCAGGTTGTGTGCCTCTCTTTGTTCCCACCCACTGTAGATGGAAGCATCTCCAACGATGGATGAGCAAGGCATTTGTCTACGAATATAGCAGAATGTCATCAAAAGTTATTTTATTGCTATGATTTTGTTTGTTTTTAAGACATTAGAATTTGGTTTTTCCTTAGGCCTCTGTCTGATTTAGTCTCATGTTTTTAATAATCAAAGTGGTGCTGGGTACAGGTTTAATCTTGTAAAATATAGAGTGGTCCTTACATCAAATCAGATATTTGTTGGATACATCCATAAACATTGTGCTACTAGCCTATCTTGCAGGCCTAACACCATTGTAGAGAAAAAGGTTTGTGGCTGCATTAGTGTTTTGTTTCTCCTTGTAGCATCCAGAATACCTCACTATATCAAAAATTCTAAGGGTGAAGGACCTAGGTAGGTACTAAATTGACCTTTCCATATTCAATAAGGTATATAGGTACTATCTTTAGTAATGAATCCTTGCCATCAGTTTGTGGTCAGCAACCTATAGTTTTGGTAACATCCTGGCTTGTTTGGGCTTTACCATTGTATTCTTTTGGCCAACCACTTGATTAGATGTAACCTAATTCTTATGCCAGGAGCTTTATTTGGTGACAAGAGCTGTCCAGTTGGGGCTCTGCTTCCCACATTATTTGGTTGTTTCATTTATGTAGCCTTTGTACAAATGTTTAGGAAGCTTCTACTGGGCTACATTCCAATTCTACCCCACAAACAGTCCTTAGATGTCTCTATGAGTATTCCTTCACTCTCCTCCTTCTTCCCTCCTAATATCCACTAGATCTTCCCATTCTAGTACCACACTAATCCATCCATTGTTACCAACTCTATTACCATTTCCTAGGGAAATCTATCTGCTCCCCAACCTCAGTTGCTTACTCTAAATGAATATCTGTGGTTGTACAGATTATAGCTTGGTATTATCTAACTCACAGCTAATATCCTCACATAAGTGAATACATAACACATTTGTCTTTCTGGTTCAGAATTACCTAAACTTGGGTGATTTATCTGGTTCCATCTATTTGCCTACAAATTTCAGGGTCTCAGTTTTTTAGAGCTGAGTAATATTCCATTAAGTAAATGTACCACATTTTCTTAACCCATTCTTCTGTTGAGAGACATCTAGGTTGTTCCCAGTTTCTGGCTATTATTATTAATAGAGCATCAATGAACACAGTTGAGCAAGTGTCTCTGAGGAAGGATGAAGTGTGCTTTGGGTACAAAACACTAGGTTTTGAGGTACAATCTTCTGGATTTCTTCTAGTGTCCATATTTAAGGCCCTCTGATTAGTTCTAATTCCATTATTTTGGTTCCCTTTTCTCCACCTTTTAGTTAATTTGGAGATGAGACTTTCAATGTTAGTGATTTTTTCAAATAACCAACTCCTTGTTTTATCTTTTTATCTAGAACTTTCAGTTGACTGCTAACTTACTACTGTTTTGTTCAATGAAATATGTTAGTGTTATGAATTTGCTTCTTAGAACTGTCCTTTTTGTGTCACATAATTTGGGGTGTCCTGTGTGTTCATTTTCATTCAATTTGAGAAAGACTTTGAAAATTTTCTTTCTTAATTTTTGTCTTCACTTATTTTTTTCATTCAGTAGAAAGTTGTCCAGTTTTCAACTTTGTAAACTTCTATTGTTTCTGTTGTTATTAATATGCAGGTTTAATCCATAGTGGTTATATAACAAATAAGAACCTACCTCAGTTTTACTTGTGTTTGCTGAGACTTCCTTTGTATCCAAGTATGTGATCAATCTGTGTTTGGGAAGATTGCAATTCTAGGTGTTGATATTTAGTATCGTCTTGGTTGAGTGGGATTTTTGTTTCTGGGTTTCTGTTGCACTTTTTATTTCTTAGATTGGTTTCATGACTGTCTTAAATGTTAGGGAATTCTTTTGGAATCCTTATAAGTGTGACCACTAGGAGTTCCAGGTAAAATGTGTTTCTAGGAATTGAAAGCTAATAATGGGATGGGCTTGGATGAGACTGACAGTCCACAGGAGGAAAGAAAATGGAGTATTCCACCAGGATCTGCTTGATCTCCTGGGAACTGGGCCAAAGCATAAGAAAGCCCACAATAGGTAGTCTGCTACAGAGGTGCCATTGAGACTCAGGGATTGGATCTGAAAGAGAGGAATGGGAATGATCTAAAGCTTTTCTACCTACATGGTTGGCCTACTTGCTCTTCAGACAGCCTTGACTGGCAGGTTCCCAGAAAAAGCCTGCTGGTGTTGGAGTAGAAATAATAAGATGATTGAAGAAAGTTTGAGGACATGGTATGTGTGTGTGTGTGTGTGTGTGTGTGTGTGTGTGTGTCTATGTGTGTGTCTGTGTGTGTGTCTGTGTGTGTGTCTGTGTGTCTGTGTGTGTGCACCTCTTAAGAGTGCAGAGAGGAGGGGGAAGCTATATCAGGTAGTCTGCTACAGAAATGGGGGTGACACTGCCCATTGGATTTAGAAGGGAGGAGAGGGAGATCCTTTAGTCTTCTTGATTTTCTGCCCTAAACAGCCTGTGGTTTTGCAGAGAATATGTGGTGGAGTTGAGGACTAGGATAAAGGACTGTGGTGGAGAGGAAAATCTGTGTGACCCACTGAAGATGGGGCCTGGAAGTGAAGTAAGCCCAGCATCAGGTAGGCTGAGACTAAGGGATTGGAATTGGAGGAAAAGAGGTAGAGGTGAGGACATTTCTTTGGCCTGTCTGGCAAGAGTTGGCATCTGGTATTCTTCTTTTATATTTTATTTTATTTTGTTATTATTTTAAGGAATGGAAGATGTCCAGAGGTCTAGATATTTCCATAACAAAGTTTTTAAATATTTTTGTATGCACTATTAAGAACTGTAAAGCAATTATTCTGAACAAAGTAGATGATATTATAAACCAAATGCTAAATAGTTACATATTCCTGAAAATGCAGCTCTCAGCAGTAGTGCACTCAACCATTTTAAAACTGAATATGCTGTGCTCAGTTGATGAGGACCATTTTCTACCATCATCCATAATGAAATGAGGAGCACTCACAAAAAGAAATTGGGCAGTCTAGGGTGAAGAAAGATATAAAAATTATATCTTCATTATCAATGCTTAAATGATTGTCATTAAATTTAGTTTGTGTCCATCAAATTTCTTACTATAGTTATTATGATAGGAAAGTGGTTTGGGTACATTATATATTAGAGTACATAGTCATTGCACTGAGACAGTAGAAGAAGAGAGTGTGACAGCAAGATTGTAAAAAGAATTCTAACAAGGCTAACATTTTCCTGAAAATATTTTACCTAAAATAGGAATTACCAGATCCTGGTCTTCAGCCAAAAGAGACCATACTAATTTTTTTATAACTATAGCTCTATGAAATGAAGTTCTCTATCTCAGTTTTCCATTAGTGCTTATTGAGAAAAATAGAACTGAAAAATTTCAGCTGATCCGAATAAAACATCTTAAGGACTCTGATATTATATATCTCTTTTCAAATATTTACTTTCACTATTTTGAATTACTTGTATTTATTTATGTGGGATATATACATATACACACACATACACATACATACACATACACAAATATGAATACAGTGCATTCAAATGCCAGATGAATCACCTCGGAGCTGAGGGTTGCAGCTTTTCTACCTACCATTGTTGGTTATCCAATGTGGGTTCTGGCAACCAAAAATGGCTCCTGTGCAAAGACTATTATGTTTATTACAGTGCTATCTTATAGACCCTACTGGGTAATCGTACATTTAAAAAGGGGGAAAAAAACAATACAACAACAACAAAACCCCCTAAATATGCAAAAGGGTATGTACAGCCTTCCTTGTAGCTCAACTTAGCTTCCATCATTCTGAGGTTATCTTCAAAATCCCAAAATTTCCTGCAATCTGAACTAGAACACATCAAGTAGATAAATGTAGGATAATAAAAACAATAACAAGGTGATTCCTATATATAATATCACTTTCTACAAACTTAAAATTGAATCAAATTGAGAATGTTTATGTTACTGAATCAATCAGATAAAATCTGATGTTTGAATCAACATAATAGACTCAGTTCTATCTTTTGAAGTGGTAAGTTAAATTAACAAATTAGTGAACATGATAGGAAATCCACGTGGAGATGAACAAAATAAGTGACCCACAACATTGATTGTTGTCTCACTAACTACTGAAAAGTAGCCTGATTGACAAGACAAAAGGCAGTGTGTGTACTTCAAATGTGACATATTACCTGTGGTGGTTTAGTACATAGCCAGAAAACAGACTGCATTAACTATTTGTATCTCTGGTGTCTAGATATATGTGGCTACTTAGAAGATTTGATGATGCATTCCAGAGTTGATGCTGCAACACTATTGACAAAAGTGAGTTCTGTTATTATTTGGCCTTTCTATCATATTTCATCAATCCACAGTTCTCATTTTCCATATGATGCATCAAGTCATGAAGAAAGAATACATTCAATAGTATTACATCCCTTAGTGATTCTCAAAATAATGGATTAATAGAAAATTAAATGAGGGTTGGTAAATACTGGAAGATTTATATGTATTCTGTTTGTAACTTCAATTGAAGATAGATAATACATGTCTGGCATCTAAAGTGATAGCTCAGTGGTTTAGTGCACTCACTGCGTATGTAGATGACCCAATTTTAATTCGCAGCATTCACATGGTGGATCTCCTGTTCTGTATCTCCTGTTCACAGTATTCACATGCTGTATCTCCTGTTCTAGGAATCCAACACCTTCTTCTGGTTTCTATGGATATTAGGCATGCCCGTGGTACACAGACATGCACACATATAAAACAATATTAAAATGCTATATAGTTCTATTAGATAAATTATTATACTTTGTCATAGTTATGAAGCTGGGTTTGGAAATGATATGTAGAACTTATATACTTAACATTGTATTTCACTAGTTGCCTTTGTTAATGACATAGCCAATAATCCTTGGAATAAAGGTCACAATAAGCACCCAACAAGCTGGATTGTCTATCAAGTTGAACATAACAGCCAGGACTCTAACTGAATTTGTGAAATCACTCTACCTTATCTGTACACTGCCAAGTTGGGAGCAACTAATCCAAGTATGATGTACCCATCTCTTCTGACCTGCAATTAAAACTAGATCACAATGGCAGCAGTAGTACAATGTATCTTTGTATTGGCAATAAGAACAAACCAGATGACTAAATCTCTACTTTGAGTAAAATTTTAAAATAAAATGTTAAATTGAAGAAGGTTATTATAGTTTCAGAAGGAGAAACACACAACACTCGGTAAATTATTGTATAGGAGACTCTAACATAAGCTCAATAGGGGCTTAAGACAAGAAAACAAGCAGTTTATATGCTTAGCTTCAAATACCTCGGGTGAAGGATTTTGCTTGCCAAAACTCTTTCATTTAAAACCACAACAAATTATGTGAAAAATAGGCAATAAATTAAAATGTTGTGGGATAGTATGCGCTATATATGCTCTTTTCTTAGATGAACATGGAGCATATGCTAATGAGTAAGGAAGTATTATAATGAAACTATGCCTCTACTTTATCGAATAATAATTACTCGCAAAGATCACCATGAACCAGCTAGTTAGTACATATATCCAAATTAACTTGGATAACGCTGATTAATATTAATGATAATGAGCATTAGGACACTATAAATAACAATCACGAACGTTTAATGGAAATGGAAGACTTCCTTATAATCATATTGAGAAACTCATAAACTGTGCTAGTATTGTAGATTCAAAGCACATAAGTGGAGAAACGGATCTTATGGGATTCAAAAGAGAAAATAATAAATTATAAAGGTAGCTATTTTTTCCTGAAATGAAAAACCAAGATTTATCATAAAAGATTATGAGAAATTCAGGTAGCAACAATAACACATTCGACCTTGTCCTCAATATTTTGTGTAAATTTATTCTTATTATTGTACAGAGATTAATACCTAATACAAAACTAGTTTGGGTATATCAAATAACACCAGCTATTTTAAAAGAAAGAACTTTAATTGGATACAAAGAACTGCCTCATATTGTGTTTGACTTTAATCATACTAAAGAAAGAAAATGTGCTTCCTGGATCAAAGAAATTACCTTGACATAACCTTGATCTAGGAAGGTGTTTTCAGATAAAAAGCTAACTAGAGTGGTATCATGTTGACAAAATGAACTTTCAGTTAAAGCAAACACTCAGCATGTTGTGCACAAATGATCAAACAGAAACAGGGCTGTTAGATGTAAGATTCAAGTGGTGCCTTGGCGGGTACCATGAAGAACCCTAAGAACTCTCAACAGAGAAGGTCAAGGTATGTATTTATGGGAGATGAATGATTTACCATAGAATAAGTCTTCCAACCTTTTGGGGAATCTTTAGAATAACTTAGAATCATAACTAAGCACTGACCTATATTTCCATATAGTTCACTTTATAGTTATCACACACATATTAAATGAGGCATTTCTACTTTCTGTAGCAGGCATTCAGCCTTGAGGTCAGTGTGTTTTACTGGGTAATCAATATTTGTTCAACCATGTAACTTGAAAAAATAATTTGGTAATGTCCTCAAGATCTTGAGATTTCTAAATAACTCAAAACATTGGATAAAACATTCTTAGTGATTCTATAAATAGATACTATAGATCAGGTAGTTGGAGCTAAAGAAGCTTATTATCTTAATGTTTTGGATGCTAAGACCCCAAGATTGTTTTGTACTGAGAACTCTGTCCTTAGCCCTCAGATGACCATCTTGATTCTGCAACATGGCACTGTTAAAGAGGCCAAGAACCTGATAAAAGATAGTGCATGGACCATAAAGGAAAACTTACTACTATTTTTTTTAATTAACATCTACTGCAGGGAGAAGCTTTTTGATGAGGATTAAGTGATATAATAACCTACAAATATAGCAAAGTTTCATTGTTTTGTCCCCTCTCATCTCTGTATAAACTATGTTCCATTTCCCCTTCCTTGGATGATAGTCTCCTCTGCCTCCTCCGATTACTGTAACCTCTGTAGCTGTTCAAATTATAGTACACATCTCAAAAACTTCAAAGCTACGATGTACTGATAAAAGAATTAATTCAATATTTGTCCTTTTGGATCTGGGTTACCTTACTTGGGATAATTGTTTCTAGATTTATCCATTTACCTTCCAATTCCATTGCTTTTAACTGTTAAACCATATTGCATTGTGTTGATGAACATATAGGATGTTTCACATTTCTGACGTTTATGAACAGATGCATGCCTGAGGAATACATATATATTAAGTAAGATGTGGTCTTTTAGGTATGTGTCTAGAGTGGTAGGGCCCGGTCTTGTGAAAAGCTGATATTTAGATTTTAAAGGAAGCTCTTCACTTATTTTCCAAACTGGCCTTATTGGTTCCCTCACCTATTAGTAGTGAATAAGTTTTCTCCTTTCTCCACATCCTCACCAGCATGTGCTGTCATTTGTTTTAATGGCTGTTCTATTTATTTATGTTTTCAATGTTACCCCCTTCCTTTGATTCTGAGAGGGTGCTTCCACCACACCCACTCACCTGCACCAGAATCCACCTTTCCTACAGCATCAAGAATCTACAGGATTCATCTCATCCTATCCCACTGAGACAGGCGAGGCAGTCCTCTGCTTTTTATGTGCCAGGATCAAGCGACCAGAATATGTATGCTCTTCGGTTGGCGGCTTAGTCCCCAGGAGCTCTGCAGGGTCTGGCTAGTTGATACTGTTGTCATTCCTATGTGGTTACAATCCCATCTGCTTTTTCAGTCCTTCCCCTCACTCTTCCATAGGGCTCCTGACCTCAATCCAGTGGTTGGCTATAAGCATATGCACATCTGTCTCAGTCAGCTGCTGATAGATCCTCTCTGAGGACACCCATGCTAGGTTCCTATCTATAAACACAACATAGCATCAGTAATACTGTCAGGGTTTGGTATCTGTGCATGTGATAGATTCCAAGTTGTGCCTGTCTCTGGATGGACTCTACTTCAGTCTCTTCTCCATTTATGTCCCTGAATTTCCTTTAGACAGTAATAATTTTGGGTCAAAATTTTTGAAGATGGCTAGGTGGTCCCATGCCCCAACTGCAGGCCATGCCTACCTACTGGAGGTTGTCTCTTCCAACTACCTACAGTTAGGCATTTTGGCTAAGTGAGCCTCTCACATCCCAGGTCTCTGGTACTTTTTAGAGGTTTCCCTCCACCCCCTACCTCACACTGCTAAATATTTACATTAATTCTCCTGGCCCTCTGGGCTTCTGTCCTCTCTCCTTCCCCACACACTGATCCTGCTCCCCTTTTCTCCTCCCCCTTCCCTCTTCCACACAGGTTCCTCCCTCCAACTATCTCCTATGATTATTTCCTTCTCCCTTCAAAGTGGGATTGAAATAGTCACACTTGGGTGAATATTTCCTTCCTTCTTGTTACCTGTCCTACAGTCTGTGAGTTTTTTCATGGCCACTATAAACTTTTTGTCCAGTACCTACTTATCAGTAAGTACATACAATGAATTGTCCTTTTGGGTCTGGGTTTCCTCACTCAGGATGATATTTTTTACTTCCACACATTTGCCTGAAAAATTTATGAAGTTCTCATTTTTTTAATGGCTGAATAGTATTCCATTTTGTCAATGAACTACATTTTTTGTTTCCATTCCTCTGCTGTGGGACAACAGGGATGTTTTCGCTTCTGGCTATTACAAATAAGACTGCTATGAACATAGTAGACCACATGTTCTTGTGGTACAGTGAAGCATCTTTTGGGTATGTGCGCAGGATTTGTATAGCTGGGTCTTAAGGTAGAACTAGTTCCAATTTTCTGGGAAATTGCTAGATTGATTTCCAGAGTGGTTGTACCAGTTTGCAATCACACCAGCAATGGGGGAGTGTGCTTCTTTCTCTATATCCGTAATAGTATATGCTGTTGCTTTCATTTTTAATCTTAGCCATTCTGAGTCTCAGGGTGGCTTGGATTTGCATTTCTCTGATTACTATAGATGTTGAACATTTCTCTAAGTGCTTCTTGGCCATTTGACATTCCTCTGTTGAGAATTCTCTGTTTAGCACTGTATCTCATAGATATCATCCTAAGACCAGCACAGCCCCTAGCCATTCTATACCCTAGATGGGGATTATGGAAAACAAGTAAATTTTGTGCCCCCATCCAGCTCAGCTTTAAGAAACAAAAAAGGGGGGATTGTATGCTTTCCCAGACTTGAGCAGGCTAAATAAACCTTAAGTGTTTGCCAGAGTTGGTCTTCCGCAGACCTAGGATGGAATCTTCCACCTTGCTACACCTGTAATTTCCTACAGGAGCCAACTGCCTGATGAGCTTGCTTTGAAACATAATCAAGCTGAAACAAAGCAACATTATCCAGCTGAAAAAAGGATGGGTCTGTGGGCTTTCCCTGTTAAATACAATGCTAAATATTGAACTTTGAGCCCTGATCAGAAACCTTTGTCTTGGCTTCATCCTTCTTTTGCCTCCCCCCCTTTTTATTTCCGGCCTCCCTTTCAGGTACCCAGTTTGCCATGGCTGCTGGACAGCTACAGCCCATTTTAAAAATTGGGTTATTTGGTTTTCTGGAGTCTAACTTCTTGAGATCTTTGGATATTAGCCCCATATCAGAGGTAGGATTGATAAAGATCTTTACTGAAGGGGCCAGCTGTGTACCCTGAGGCAGGCTGGGAGGAAGCAGCATGCTCTGGTGAGTTAGGCCCTGCAGAGCGGAGGATCCAGTCCTGAGGCCTCTGGCAGGAGCCTTCCTATCCATGCCTCTGGATTTGGAACAGCCTGGGCCACAGCGCCCTATCTCCAGGCAGTCAGATGTGCACCTGGAGACCAGCTGGGAAAAGGCAGCTTGCACTGGTGAGTCCAGCATTGACAGCAAGACCAACTAACACCATTGAGAACTAGATGGCAAAAGGCAAATGTAGGAACGTTACTAACAGAAATCAAGGCAATATAACAGCATCTGAACACAATTCTCTATTAACAGCATGTCCTAGATACCCCAACACACCAGAAAAACAAGATTTGGATTTAAAATCACTGGTCATGATGCTATTACAGGAACACATGAAGGACATAAATAAATCTCTTAAAGAAATTCAGGAGAAAATGGATCAAAAGTTAGTGCTTACAAGGCAAACACAAAAATCATTGAAAGAAATTCAGGAGAATACAGAAGACAATGAGGAGGAAACGCAAAAATCACTTAAGGAAATACAGGAGAACTATTCTAATTCCTTAAAGAATTACAGGAAAACACAAACAACCAAGTGAAGGAGGTAAGCAAAACCATCCAGGATCTAAAATCATAAGTAGAAACAACTAAGAAATCTCAAAGGGAGAAAACTTTGGAGATAGAAAACCTTGGGAAGAAATCAGGGCCCATAGACGCAAATATCAACAACAGAATACAAGAGATAGAAGAATCTCAGATGCTGAAGATACCATAGAAACCATTGACTCAACAGTTAAAGAAAATACAAAATGCAAAAAGCTTGTAGCCCAAAACATCCAGGAAATCCAGGACACAATGAGAAGATCAAACTTAAGGATTATAGGCATAGATGAGAGTGAAGATTTACAACTGAAAGGGCCAGCAAATATCTTCAATAAAATTATGGAAGAAAACTTCCCTAACCTAAAGAGAGAGATGCCCATGAATGTACAAGAAGCCTACAGAACTCCAAACAGACTGGACCAGAACAGAAATACCTCCCGTCACATAATAATCAAAACCCAAATGTACTAAAAAAGAAAGAATATTAAAGGCAGTAAGAGGGAAAAGGCCAAGTAACATATAAAGGAAGACCTATCAGAATCACACCACACTTCTCACCAGAGACTATGAAAGCTAGAAGATCCAGGGCAGATCTCATGCAACTCTAAGAAAACACAGATGCCAGCCAAAACTACTATACCCAGCAAAACTCTCAATCACCATAGATGGAGAAACTAAGATATTCCATGACAAAACCAAGTTTACTCAATAACTTTCAATAAACTCAGCCCCACAAAGGATAGTAGGAGGAAAACACCAATATAAGGAGGGAAACTTCACCCTGGAAAATGTAAGATAGTAACCTTCTTTCATCAAACCAAAAAGAAGATAACCAATCAAATTTAAAAAATAACATCAAAAATGACAGGAAGTAATAATCACTATTCCTTAATATCTCTTAACATCAATGGGCTCAATGCCCCAATAAAAAGACATAGACTAACAGACTGGATACATAAGCAGGACCCTACATTTTGCTGCATACAGGAAACACACCTCAGTGTCAAAGACAAACACTACCTTAGAGTAAAAGGCTGGAAGACAATTTTACAAGCAAATGGTCTCAGGAAACAAGCTGGAGTAGCCATTCTAACATCAGATAAAATTGACTTTCAACCCAAAGTCAAAAAAAAAAAAAAACCTCTGAGGGATGCTTCTTCTGGTCAAAGGAAAAATACACCAAGAAGAACTCTAAATCCTTAACATCTATGCTCCAAATACAAGGGCACCCTCATTCATAAAAGAAACTTTACTAAAGCTCAAAGCACACATTGCACCTAACACAATAATTGTGGGTGACTTCAACACTGCACTTTCTTCAATGATCAGGAAAACAGAAATTGAGCAGGGACACAGTGAAACTAATTGAAGCTTTGGAACAATTATATTTAACATATATATATATATATATATATACATATATATATATATATGTTACATATATATATAACATTTTTATCCTAAAGCAAAAGAATATCCCTTTTCTCAGCACCTCATGGTACCTTATCTAAAATCAATCATATAATTGGTCACATGACAGACCTCAACAAATATAGAAAGATCGAAATATTCTCATGCCTCCTATCAGATCACTATGGAGCAAAAGTGATCTTCAATAGCAAAAATAAACAACAGAAAGCCTACATACACGTGGAAAATGAACAATATTCTACTCAATAATACATTGGTCAAGGAAGAAATAAAGAAAGAAATCAAAGACTTTTTAGAATTTAATGAAAATGAAAACACAACATACTCAAATCTATGAAACACAATGATAGCAGTGCTAAGAGGGAAACTCATAGCCCTGAGTGCCTCCAAAAAGAAAATTGAGAGATCATACACTAGCAGCTTAATGATACACCTGAAAGCCCTGGAACAAAAAGAAGCTATTTCACCCAGGCGGAGTAGAAGGCAGAAAATCATCAAACTCAGGGCTGAAATCAATCAAGTAGAAACAAAGAGAACCATACAAAGAATCAACAAAACCAGGAGCTGGTTCTTTGAGAAAATCAACAAGATAGATAAAACCTTAGCCAGACTAACCAAAGGGCACAAAGACTGTATACAGATTAACAAAATTAGAAATGAAAAGAGAGATATAAGAACAGAAACTGAGGAAATTCAAAGTAGCAGAAAATATCCAGTGGAAAAAAGATAGCCTTTTCAACAAATGGTGCTGGTTCAATTGGAGGTCAGCATGCAGAAGAATGCGAATTGATCCATTCTTATCTCCTTGTTCTAAGCTCAACTCCAAGTGGATCAAGGACCTCCATGTAAAACCAGACACACTGAAACTAATAGAAAAGAAACTGGGGAAGACCCTTGAGGACATGGGCACAGGGGAAAATTTCCTGAACAGAACACCAATAGCTTATCCTCTAAGATCAAAAATTGACAAATGGGACCTCATAAGACTACAAAGTTTCTGTAAGACAAAGGACACTGTCAAAAGGATAAAACAACAACCAACAGATTGGGAAAGGATCTTCACCAACCCTAAATCCAGCAGAGGGCTAATATCTAATATATACAAAGAACTCAAGAAGGTAGAACCCAGAGAACCAAATAACCCTATTAAAAAGTGGGGTACAGAGCTAAACAAAGAATTTTCACATGAAGAGCTTCAGATGGGTGAGAAGCACCTTAAGAAATCTTCAACATCATTAATCATTTGGGAAATGCAAATCAAAACAACCCTGAGATTTCACCTCACACCAGTCAGAATAGCTAAGGTCAAAAACTCAGGAAACAGCAGGTGTTGGTGAGGATGTGGAGAAAGAGGAAAGCTCCACTGCTCGTGGGGTTGTAAGATGGTACAATCACTTTGGAAATCAGTCTGGCAGTTCCTCAGAAAACTGGACATGACACTTCCAGAAGACCCTGCTATACCTCTCCTGGGCATATACCCAAAGGATTCCCCGGCATGCAATAAAGACACATGCTCCATTATGTTCATATAAGCCTTATTTATAATAGCCAGAAGCTGGAAAGAACCCAGATGTCCCTCAATGGAGAAATGGATACAGAAAATGTGGTATGTTTACACAATGGAATACTACTCAGCAATTAAAAACAATGAATTCATGAAATTTTTAGGCAAATGGTTGGATCTGGAAAATGTCATCCTAAGTGAGGTAACCCAATCACAAAAGAATACACATGGAATGCAATCTCTGATAAGTGGATATTAATTAGTCCAGAAGCTCTGAATACCCAAGGCACAATTAGCATATCAAATGACTCCCATGAGGAAGTAAGGAGAGCGTCCTGATCCTGAAAAGGCTTGATCTAGCATTGTAGGAGAGTATCAAGTCAGAGCAAAAGGTGAGGTGATTGGAGAATGGGTGGAGAAAAGGTTTATGGAACATATGGGGAGGGGGGAACTGGGAAAGGGGAAATCATTTGGAATGTAAACAAAGAATATAGAAAATAAAAATATATAATAATAACAAAAAGATAAAGATCTTTACCCAATCTGGCTGCCATTTTGTCCTGCTGACAGTGTCCTTTGTTTTACAGAAGCTTTCCTGTTTTATGATGTCCTATTTGCCAATTGTTAGACTTACCTAAGCCATTGGTTTTCTTCAGGAAAATATTTCCTGTGCCAATGTATTCAAGGCTATTTCCCACTTTCTCTTCTATTAGATTCAGTGTATCTGGTTTTATGTGCAGATGAAGTGCTTGGCAGCTCCTTTCTGCACTCCCCTTGCCCAGGCTCTTCCCTCTGCAATTGAAGAGAAGTGTACAAGCAGCTTGCTTGCCTCTGTGTTTGGTTCTCTCCAGTCACTGCCCTCTGCAGTGAATGCAGGAAATCCCTCTCCCCTCCCCCTAGCTGATTCAAGGAGGTTCAAGAAGCCACAGGTTCTAGCTTGGGTAAGACACTCCCCAGTTTCAGTGGTGCCTAGACCACTTTCCCAGATAAGTAACCAGGTGCAGCTGGTGTCTGTCCTTGGTCTAGAAAGATTAGAGTTCTGCACTCATATCATAAAAAAGGACAATTAGAAGCCGCAGACAGTTATAGCCAACTATAAAACTAGTACCCGATAGCGCCATTAAAGATAACCTCTAGGTCAGAAGAATCCCTCTTTCAGCAACACAGTTTCCACCCTGCCAAATGGTATCATGTCTGAATTATGACTCACCTAACCCACCTTCCCTCGCCCTTAGCTCTAAACCTTCAAAGAATTCCTAACTACTCTAACTATTCTGTATATAAAGTGCCTAACACCAAACTCAGAGTTGCACTCCTGGCTTGCGTTGGGGGGCAGTTTGCGATCAAGTGGAGACTCAAAATAAAAAACGACTCTTATGTTACATTACAGCGGACTCTGTAGTTATTGAGTTCTCCAGGGTTTCCCCGCGGAATCGGGGCATTACAAAGGTCCCTAATCCACTTGGACTTGAGCTTTACACAAAGTGATAAATATGGATCAATTTGTATTCTTCTATATGCACACTACCAGGTAGAGCAACACCATTTTTTGAAGATGCTTTTGGCTTCTTTGTCAAAGATCAAGTGTCCATAGGTGTAACAGTTTGTTTATGGGTCTTCAGTTCTATTATAGTGATTAACTTGTCTGTCTCTGTTCCAATACCATGTGGGTTTCTTTATTATTGCTCTGTAGTACAGCTTGATCTGAATTGGGTAAAAAGAAATCTCAAAGTAGGTTTAATTTGCTTTTCCTTGGTGGCTAAAGATATCTAACATTTAAAAGTGACTCTCAACCATTTGAGTTTCATATTTTGAGAATCATTGTTTAAGCCTAAATCCAATTATTTTTAACTTGGGTTACTTGTTTTCTTGATGTTAGGGTTGTTTGTTTGCTTTATTTTTGGAAATTCTAGACCTTAAGCTTCTTTCAGATGTGTAATTTGTATAGGCTTCTGCATTGCTCCAATGATGGTGTCCTTTGCTGATGAAAGCTTGACTCTCATGAGGACTCATTAATTATTGTACTGAATGTTTGTGATATTCGTGTCCTGTACAGAAAGTACTTTCCTGTGCCAGTGAGTTCAAAACTAGTCTCAGTTTCTATCAGATTCAGTTTATCTGGTTTTATTTGAATGTCCTTGATCCACTTAGAGTTGAGTTAAACCCATTCAGAAGTTTTAAAATGCATCAGATATATTTCCAGTTAAACATAAATACAGATAAGGAAAATAAGGCTCAGTAAACAAAAGACAAATAGGAGATGCCAAAGATACTTGACAAAGCAGAAAATGTTTAAATTTTGTTATACAATTATTTTGTTATACAATTATTTTGTCATACAAATCTCTAATAAATTTACCTCATCTCAATATGAGTTGCACCTCAAAGTCTGACTTTTTTCTTAAAGATATTTTACTATTGCAATATCTCTTAATTAACAGATAAATCTACTTTCTTGGGAAAGCAGAAAATACAATTTAGTTGTGAAACAAAGATGACAAATTCCAGTATATAATCCCATTGAGGGACAGAGAGGACTTTGAAAGAAAAGTGGGAAAGAGCCTATGTATTTATGTATACCAAATATTTATGTAATATTATATATATTTGCACATAGGCATTCTAAAAAGAAGTGAATGGCTAATACTGGGTATTCAAAAACACTAATTTTTAAAGATTGTTTAGCACATTGTTTGTTTAATTAATACATTTATTTTAAACGAGAAGATGAGCGAAGTTCAGAAGAAGATGTTTAGAGATCAACTTAGGTATGCTACACTGCTATCTCCATGTCATTTATGTGAACAACACAGTTTATATCTAGAGAAAAGACTTCAATAAATGGAATACTTCTGTTAGAAAGTAACACATGGATTTGATAACCTTAAGACACAAGCAAATAATTTTGAGAACTATTCTAGTCCTATGGACTGCTATAACAAAAGATATTAAATTGGATAATTTATAAGTGACCAGAAATAATTTCTTAGATTTGAAGGCTAAAAACTTATTTAAATACAAAAGTTCCTATATAGTTTATGTGTGTTGTTGTCTGGTTTTTGTTTGTCTGTTTGTTTGTTTGTTTGTTTGTTTTTGTACACGGTGTATTCCTATGGTTGCCTTTCTGGGTGGGAACCACAGAATTCCCCCCAGGACAGTTTCTCTTTTGAAAGGGCTCTGATGCCATTAATGAGCACTCTGCACTCACAAATTGCCTCTCAACTGCCCTACTTTTTAATTCTAATTGAGGACTATTTTTCAATATAAAATTAAGAAGAAACCACCTTCACAGCATAGCAGTGTATACCATTAAATATTAAAAAGTGTAACTCATTATCTTTAATTTCCTAGGTATTTTTATCATTCCGTCATTATCTAACCTAGGTTAACCACACTCTAATCACAAAATGCAGACTATGCAGAGATTTGAAGATATTCGTGAAAGATTGTATTCCAAACATCAACTGGCTTTAAAGAAGACTAAAATTATCAGAACATGCTTGGGATTGTTGATACTTGAAAAACATCAGGTTTCAGTTTATTTCAGTGTGAGTAAAATCCACAAGAGGCAGGCCAAGAGTGGTGCTCCATTCCTGTAATCACCCAGAAACCCAATGAAAACGGATCACAAGTTAGGTACTTAGTGGGGTCCAGCAAGCACTTTATGGCTGAATAAATTCTGTAGCAAACGAGAAAGATGGGTTAAACTTAATGTGTCCTTCAATGATGTAGAAACAGTGAAGTAGTTTATTTTTAAGGAAACATTGGATCTTAACTCATAGTGTTTGAAACCTGAGAGTTGTGGAAGGATAGTTATGAAATAGAATTTTATGGGATCTGTAAATTAATAAGGGAATAAGAAAATGAAATGAAATCTCCTTCAACAAATAGAAAGGATAAATAGAATAGATATTTTCAGAATGGTAGAGGGCCCTTCATTGGGAAGAAGACACTTTCCAAGTACATGATATCCATACATCCAAGAAAGTGAATGATAATGGCCTGATGCTGTTTAACCCAGCATAGGGAGACAACTTATCAGCCACTACAGAGCAATGATTTCTTTATAGAGGTTGAGGCAGAACGCAGGTTCTCTATAAAAGAGCAGGTCAGCGGAGAAGAAATAAAAATGAACGTCTAGAATTTTGTTACAGGGTAAGTGAGAGTAGTGTGAAAAAGGTGAGTCCTGTTGTTGAACCAGCTTTGACTCGGCTGCTCTAGTGTCCGTCAATTCTATCACTAGCCATATTCCCTCCGAGGCTCCTGAAAATACACGTACATTTAGAATGCTGTGCGTCTCTACTGCGCTCCTGCTTTAGTGCTTTCTTTAAGTAAAATCATTGTGCTTATAAATCTCATGAGTATTCATGGGATTGTTTCCGCTCTTAAGGACTTTTTCACTAATAGAATTCATTAAATCAGGAAAAACAATTATGGGGTGGCCACACTAGCGTATTAAAATAGATTCATAAAAGAAAAATGCACTTAAAAGTATTAGGTTGCTTGAAACACATTTTAGAGCATATAATATATTATATAGTTTCTAACTTCTGTAATTATACATATATATATTCTATGATCATTTTAAATATTTTTTCTAACTTCTGTGACTATTGTATTGCATGTGTAAAAATTACTGTATTTACAAATAATTTTAAGAGGATCATAACCTTTAGATATAAATAGATTTGAAGATTATATAGAAGTGTAATTACATAAGAGAATCCCCTGTGTTGACATGAGGGATTAGTGCTCAGCTCCAAATTGAAAATCTAAACAACTGACCAGTGGTAGCAATACCAGGTTAAAGCATTGCATGGCCATCTGGCTCTTACCTAAAAAGATGAAAGACTATATTTTATGATCTATTTTAATTTTTAACTTCACATATGCACTGTTATGATTTCCAATGAATTTACCAATAAATGTTTTATGTTTAAAGTATTGATGGAGTCATTATTAAAGTCTTAGGAAAGCCATAGTTTTCTAATTCACTTAGATTCTCGGACAAGTATATTATGTGGCTTTCTTTTCCAACTAATCCATCTGTTTAACTGAGGTTTCAGATTATAATTCAAATGGTTCAAGTGGATCTGGAGGGAGGACTTAATGCATTACAGGGCCTGAATATCCAGAGGATGGAAGAAGAGAACCAACTCCTGCAAGTTATTTTGGAAGTCCACTTAAGTGCAATTTCATGTATGTATCTATGAACATATGCATTCTGAATAAATAAATTAAAATGTAAAATGCATTCCAATGTTTTGAGCAACATATAGGGCTCAGCACGTGCCACACAAGCCTGAACACTTGCTTTTGGATTCCCATAATGCACATAAAATCTCTCTGTAATCCCAGTGTGACTTTATTGGGAGCTGAGGGGTAGAGAAAGGAGAATCTGCAGATCCCATGGATCAGCTAGCCTAGCATATGCAGCAGCTGTGAACGGCAAGAAATCCAGCTGCATAAAGGTAGTAGGTAAGAGCGTACATTTCAAATTGTCCATTTACCTCCATATAAACTCCTGTACTCTACATACACACACACGTGCACACACAGAAAGAAACAGAAGAGGAGTGTGTGTGTGTGTGTGTGTGTGTGTGTGTGAGAGAGAGAGAGAGAGAGAGAGAGAGAGAGAGAGAGAGAGAGAGAGAAGCAGGATTTCTAGACAGATGCACACCTCAATATCATAGTACAAAACTGCTAAGTCATTCTCACAAAATTATACTTATTTCATCAACATAAAAGAGCAGAAAATGACCTGCTTTTAACTGTCATTTACTATAAAATTTGTGTTTCCCTTTTTGTAATAACAACTGTGTTCATTTAAAAGTATGTAGGATATGTTATACTGTAAGAAAAAATAACTCAACATTATTTTGAACATCAGTCTAGAAAACATTTGTACCGTTAATACCTAGAATATTGTGATGTGGTTTCAGACCCCAAGACAAGAGAGGGTGAACATATTTTACATATCAAAGCAGATCTGGCCTCCAGGTTCTCCCTGCATCCCTCAGTAAGGTAAGCCAGGCATACCTTACCCTCAACCCTGAACTTTCCAGTCCAGGGACTGAGCTGCCCTTCCCCCAGAGGTTCTTCCATATGGAATACAGATATTTTGGCCTCCACACTAACACTCCCTCTCTCTCTACCTTCCCATGGTCACTTTTCTGGCCTCCTACCTTGGGGCCAGAGAATTACCAGCTAGAGAGCAGCATTCAATAAGCTTGCATTTAATAAATCTAATCTGGTTTAAATTTGTTGTCTTCACTAGTGGAGAAATAATTTATCAAATGTTTTATTACTTCTAGGAAAAGTTTTGGGGATTAATCATAATCTGATTTTGGACCTAACAAATTAAGCAAATTACAACTATCTCATATAATCCCTAGATTCTCATAGTGGACTGTAAATTGCCTAGATAACAATCTAATGAGTCCTGACTAACTCTGGTGTCTATTAATAAACAATTTTTATTCTGTGAATTTCCTATTTGTTTATTCCTTTATTCTTAAGAAACTCCATAATGTATTTGCCATTATTCTTTGCAATTATCTGTTTTATAAAACAGATACTGAAATGACCTGAAAATTGTTTTTGTTGTTGTTGTTGTTGTTTTATTTTATTTATTTATTTATTTTTTAACAAAAGTGTTCTTGCCCAGGGAGAACAAACCTAAATCAGTCATAATTCAGCTGTTCAGTAATCTGGAAGAAAACCCTTAAGTATAGTATGTGTATTCAATATAGAGTCCCCATCCATTTTCACCGCAATTGGCTCTCACCCATCAGAATTATCTGTGTATTGAGTTTAAAAAAATATAATTACTTATTCTGTCCCTTTAACCCAGGACATACCTTGAATTCTACCTTAGTTCCTCATACCTCTGTCATGACCTGCACATTGTACCAAGGCAGTAAACTGGGCAATCTAGGGAAGAGTTGCTGGCGTTCTTTTTTTGTAATGGCTCCCTAAATTGGAGAACCCCTTATGCTGGACTCCTGTAGAATAAAACACTCTTTGCTTTTGCATATCATTTGAATCTGAGGTATTATTCTTTGGCAAATCTTAGACCCTTACACAATGGCTCCTTGTTCTGGTATGAGTCCTATGACTTCTGCTACTCTATCAATACTGGAAACTTACTGGATATTCTCTTGGATTTCCTGTTGTTTCCCTATTTCATAGAGATTCTGTAGTTTTGGATCTGTAGGACTAGCAACTTCATGCACTCTAGCAGTTCATCAATGGGTTAGATTTTGGGATGGGTCAATTCAAAGTCCTGGATCTTAGCACGAAAGGTATTTGAGATGGTCAGCCTGCCAGCTCTCTTGCTCTCCTATTAGGGCTAAATCATCCACAACTCCCACAACCAGGGCCATATACATGCCCCAGTGAGGAGCAGGACCCACTCTTCTGAGTTTTGCAGTTAGTAAGGGACAGGGACAGCTCTTCTGCTCTCATAACCCCAGGGGCAGCTCTTCTGCCTGACATTGGTAGCTAGGGAGGAGGAAGAGGAGCACACATCTCTCTCTTGTCTCTTCCACCACACATTAGATAAGAGGGCGTGCTGGCTCTCTTGCAGTCATACTTTTGTTTCTCTAAAACATACATTTCTTTGAGTTTAAAGATAACAATTGAAATCTATATCCTGGCAGAGATCTATACTGTTTATAAGAATGGAACAGATATATTCTCTCAATATAATAATCAAAAGGCACTATTTAATATCTCAAATAAACTTAAATTTATTATTTTTTTGAGTCAGTGTCTTTTATAAGACAGAGTATTGATCTTGTAAAAATTCCGGCCAAAGTATGGAATTCTGGTCCTGAAGTATTTTTAAAAACTATACATGTTGGAAATCAGGCCCATCCATGGACAACTAGAAGTAACTTCACGACAATCAGGCATCTTTACAGCCAGCTCTCGAGGAAGGACCCAGCAATGAGACAGGCCACCTGAAGTGGCCCAAGACGTGACAGCATCACGCCTGTGTGTGTTACTTTGTACATGTGTCATGGCCTGTGTCACATGTCCCTTTGCACAAGGATCATAAGCCCAATAAAAACCATGTCCCCTCTTTCTTTTTTCTCTTCTCCACCAATAAACCTCCCACATGAGACTTGATGCATGTGTGATTTTGGGGGGACCCTCTGCTTAGTTCTATCGATGATGTCAGTGCAGCATAGTCTCTGACTTTTATCCAGGAAAGACTTGGTTGATGAGGCTTCTCTCTGAAATCGGTATTTCATGAATAACCTAATTCTGATAAATTGTCAGAAGACAGTGGGAGTGGTGGTAGAGAGCTGCCACTATTGTGGTGCACATTCATTGATAAAAGTTTGAGTGAGTTAAACAAGCTTAAAAACTTGTTGTAGGGAATTCTTATCATCACAGGAATAGGAGATAGAACTTGTCCAATGTCTAAACTGATTTTTTCTTATCTCCCCTTAAGAATGTTCAATATTCTAACTTCTAGCAAAGTAGGTCTCTCTCTCTCTCTCTCTCTCTCTCCCCCCCTCTCCTCTCTTACCTCTCTCCTTTCATCTCTTTCTCTGTGTAAACATTAAGTGTTATTGGAGGCTTCACATTCATTTTTGTTCTAGATTTTTTTCCTCACCATCAATACATTCCTGTTTTTGCTTCAAATGAAAATTATAAACATAAGTGCATAATATATATATTTACATATATATATGAAAATTCATTTCTTGGATGATATTATTATTTCCTACACCCATTAGATCATCCTGCGCATTACAATTTTACTTCATCTTCACCACCATATACTATTTATTTCCTGAATCATATGGTAAAGTCACTTTGTACTTACCTTGCTTTTCCCTGATGTTTACTAAATTCAGAGACCATTTTCCGGATAATTAATTTCTCAGCTCTACTAACCACTTCCATTCTTTCACTGTGGGAACTAAGTTTGCTGCCTTTACACAAGAGAGGTGAAAATTATTCTTTGTAAAATCTTTCAGAAGATATTTAAATGCATTGATATTGATGATATCCCAAAGAATCTTGTCATTTCATTCTATAATGAATGCAAGCATATCAAATCTCTCCTGCCTTGCAAAGCTTATATTCAGATTTTTAAAACCCAACTCTTATCTATAGGTAGGAATCCAAAGCTTACTAAATATTTTAGAAAGTTAACATAAGATATGTCCTCAAATCATTAAACAGAAATAATTTAAAAGAATAACAATTATTATAAAGAAATATTGATTTTTTGCTAACAATATAAAATCTATTTATTAATATAAACTATGTTTGGTATAAAGTTTGAAAATTGTATGTTGTATGTGAGTTTATATGATGAATATACATATTGATTATCTTGTGTATATAGTTAGTGTATATAGTGAGATGATGAAGCAGAAGTTAGAAAAATTTGCATAACTTTGCCCTTCAGTATAGAAACTCAGCATATAATACTTGGTGTTAAAGAAAGAAAAAATCTTTTTTTCTGTTGAGTAATGATGAGAGGATGAAAATGGGCAATGAGAAATTACAAGTTGTCGTGGAAAGATAAAACGGTTCTGGGCCAATAGAACTTGCTTGACAGGAAGAACTGTTGTAAAATACATACCTCTTAATCCCTGCCTGGATGTGTTTAAAAAAAGAAAAACAAAATTTAAAATTTCTTGACCATATATGTTGTGTCTCAAGATAAAAAAAAAAAGTAAGAATGCAGAGAGTTGGTCTTGTCAGTCAGCAGTTTTAAGAGCTTCATCTACAAAGATCAACCAAGAAACCCAATACAACAAAGTAACCAAAGGAAACAAAAAGGCAAGGAAAAAAATAAATTCAGTATCCTTTTCCTAATAGACATGGTCTGTAGTGAATATACACTGATTTTATAAATAGGATAAAGTGAAGGAAAATCTCCTAAATTGAATTATTTATTCTCCCAGTGTTGTCTACCACATAGAGCACAATGAAAACAATTTTACGTTCTTAAGTTGCCGTGATCTAATAGATAAATCAGGATTTGCACAGGAAAGAGGACTAGAAATATAACCATGCATGAGGAATATTCATGCCAGTCTCAAGTGTGGGCTCAAAATTCCAGACATGTAAACAACTACTGAAGACTAAGAAATATTTAATTACATAAAATATCATAGTAACTTTTCCAAATATTAGATGCATGTACTTGTTTGTGTTTGGCACATTTTTAAAATTTAGAATTATTACTATGAGAAAGAGGAAATAAAAGCCTGGAGGAGTTAGGTTAGCCGCCATATTCTTTAAAACAATGAATTAAGTTAGTACAACTTGTACATGAATTCAATTCTCAGGCCAGTTTTGTGAACTGTACATGCACCAGATAAAGCTAACAAACTCTAAACAACAGGCAAACCTTGTTTGCAACCACAGCCTCTGACTTAGATGATTGGGTGTGTGGCTTGTACAATGGGAGTTTAAAAATATCACACCGGCAATTCAGATATGCTGACAAAGTTCCAAAGCAATGATGTTAAGTGTCTGCCAAGATCAACTCTAGAGTGGGAGGAAATCTCAGAATGTGACCACATCTAACAGCAGGATCCCAGACTCTATGTGTACATAAACACATATGTTTATATTTTGTACAGTACTGTAGGAAAGAGACTCTTTGCAAACATAAAGTAGGATTACTTGAAATTAGGAAGCAATTTTAAGTTAAATTTAAAGTTTAAAAATATGGAGGATATTTTCAAGATCACTTTATTGTCCTCCATATTTTTAAACTTTACAATAGCAAAATATCAAATCAGACATGCCAGGAATAGCATCAAGAATCTGGTCATTGTCTTCCTGTCTGTATGATGGCTGCTGATGTGACACATTTGCTGGTAGCTAATGTCTGGACATGAACATTTAGTTCCCTTCTAGCCAGTCTTTAATTCTCACCAGAACACTGTATCCCTAAAATGTCTATTTTGGGCACCTTAATTAACCACATTTCTCAGTGTAACTTACTTCAACTATTTCAGTCAAATCTTTTTCCTCACAGTTAAATAAAAGGCACTTTCTTTCTGTTCTGCTGGTTCTTGTCAACATAATCCCTTTATTTGGCTTTTACAACATACAAAAAGTCTAATGCAAAAAGGCATAAATTACTAAAAACTGACCTCTAAGATTGAGAATCATTAAAAGTATTTTGTTTCTATTTGCCTAGTTCTCCTGTTGCAAGACATCATGAAAGTAACATATGTCCTTCCATCTATTTTCCTTTCTTCATCTCCCAAACTAATTACTCAAATTCTTGTTTGATAGCACACTATGTATATATAACTACACAATACATGTCTAATTCAAGTTGACATGTATAATTGTGCTGTTAGTCATTTGATTACCAATGGCTACTACATATTTATGGTGACTTGTACAAAACAAGTCAGTCATTTAAACTGCTTTGCAGTGGTATTATTTTCTGATAGAGGCATTCTCCCATTTAATTTAAAAGACATTTTAAAATGTATAAACAACGCACCATTGGACAATCATTCAACTATTTTGACATTTTACTCAATGCTTTGTGGCATCCAAATGTAGTTTTAATTTTCATTTTTCTAATTACTTTCTGTATATATTTGCTATTTAGTACCTTCTGTGGAACTACTCCCCATGCATTTTGATTTGGTTTTTAAAATTAAATTGTTAATCTTCTTTTATTTTATTTATTTGTGTTTCTTTAAATGTTCAGAATGTGAGCTACCTTGACAGATAAAACTTTCGACAATATTTAGATTGTTTTGATGACATTTATGGAAAAAAGTTCTTAATGGTTATTATATAAAGATTTTCTTTTTAATTTCTTTTATTTTGAGACTGTTTAATAATTACATAATTATGTCTTCCCTTCCCCTTCAAATTCTCTCATAAAATTCTCCTCATTTGTTTGAATTTGTGGCTTCCTTTTTCATTAATTGTTGTTGTATGTGTATGTGGATGCACACACACACACACACACACACACACACACACACACACACACTAATGTAGATGAAGAACTCTCAGGAAGGAGCTTTAAATTCTACATAAAGAACTATAGTCACCCCAGAAAAGCTGAGATTGGGAGAAACAGCCTTCTCCAACAGAACAATGATCAGTTAATTAATACCAACTGGTCAGCCTTGAAAGCTTCTGTTTTATGCTAGGTGCTCTCCACATATTAAGGCATCTTTCTTTATTCCTAAGTAATACACAGAGAGAATCACTATTTTTATTTTTTGAATATTCTTCACAGGTAAATGCCTGATTCATATTTCTGTTATAGTATAAGACCGGAGTCATAATTAATATTTTTTTAAAATATGCAGCTGCTATAGAGCTTGTTATTGAAAGTAACTCTTTTTTAATGCTTATTCACTAGGTGACATTGCACAGACACAGGAACCAGCATAGCTTGCTGCTTTTTCTTTGGAATACTGCCTAGGAATGAGTCTAACTTCAATCTCTTCTGCTTTGTTTTGCCATTTAAATATGAACACGAATCTGATTCTTGCCATAATTTTCAAATCATATGTATTATCAAAATTAGCAAATGTTATCTTAAATGTTTATGAAGGTCATCTGGTGGTTTATGCTAAAAAAGGGAGACTGAACTAGATTAAACATTCTGTTTTGCAACTATTAAATGCCACTAAAAAAAACCAATCCCTTAAAAATATTCCATGAATCCATACACTAAATGATTTGTTCTAGGGACTTTCAATGGGTTCATATAAGAAAATTGTTCTAAAATAAACCACCATAAGTACACATGAATAAGCAGTGACTCTTATGAAATTTCAGATTATAGCACCACATGGAGATTCTCGAAGCTGCTGAGCCTGAGTTAACATTGCTGTACCTGAGTAATTTAGTCAGACTCCAATATGAAAGGTTCTGGAAGTTGATAGATGGCCTCACAATTGGTTTTAGTTTTAATAAACATACCAATGTCAATGTTACATGTGAAATTGTTAAATAAATCAAATATTAAAACATAGGAATTAAAATAATGTTTTCCATGTTGTCTTACAATTATTTTAATACATTTGTAAAGTTAAGCTACAAAAAAGATAAAGGTAAGAAAAACTATATCCAAATCTGTGTAAATGCATTTTGAAATATACGGTTGAAGTATGTGGTTCAGAAGATGTCGAATTAATACTGCCATCACATACTAAAATGAACAAAAATAATACTTAATATTAAATAAATAAAATTAATAGGTAAATGATTTTAATCTTTTTCTTAACTTTAATTTCCATCTACACTTCTATCTTCATGTAGTCATTACAATATCATTAAGTTAAAAAAAACAATATCATTAAGTTCACATGTATACAATGTTACTATAGTCATATTTCTAGAAGGAAAGGATGATTATATGAAAGTGATAAACCACAATGTGATCAATTTCCATTACATATCTATATAACAGAATTTAATGTACCAGCTGTTTTTACAAAGTATACAGAGATAAGTATGCTTCCATCTCCATGCCTTCCAGAATTTCTTCCTGGGAACTGCAAACCCATTGAAGAGTAGGTTCCATTTGTCCAACTGTCACTTTTAATCAACTTTATAGTACATTTGCACCTGTGAATTTGCATATTCTAGGGTTTCCATGTAAGTAAAATCATTTATTTGGTGTACATTAACTTTGGTTTATTTCTATTATCAAGTCTCATTCATATTAATTCACATGTCAGATATTAATTCCTTCAAGGAGTTAAACAATGTTTTATATTTATTTTTTCTGGTTTTTCATCCATATATTAACTCATAGGTTTCTTCTATGTTCCACATATTTTGAAAATCACTGTTGCTATGAGTACTAAAAAATAGGTTATTGATCAAAAACAGTTTTCACCATAATTATTAATGAATATTAAATACACCAACTAATGGATTTTACTGTGGCATTTCATGCATGTATACATCATGCATTGGTACTCTTCCCCTCTTCTGTCTTATCTTTTCTACATCCTCTGACCAGCTATGAATGATCAGATAACTTAAGCAAATTGCTTGGGTCTTCAGTGCAAGCATTAAATTCTACAGAAAAAATTGCTCAGTTCAAAGAGGTTTTAGGTACAAGTAATAGTATTTTCAAGGTAGAGGTAAAACAAGAAAATATCTGATAAAAATAGCACCCACATCTTTTAGGAACTAAGTCATTTAAATCTTTAGCTGCCAGTGCTTTGTTGATTCTTTTCAACAAATGGTGCTGGTTCAACTGGAGGTCAGCATGCAGAAGACTGCGAATTGATCCATCCTTGTCTCCTTGTACTAAGCTCAAATCCAAATGGATCAAGGACCTCCACATAAAGTCAGATACTCTGAAGCTAATAGAAAAGAAACTGGGGAAGACCCTTGAGGACATCGGTACAGGGAGAAAGTTTATGAACAGAACACCAATAGCATATGCTCTAAGATCAAGAATTGACAAATGAGACCTCATAAAATTACAAAGTTTCTGTAAGGCAAAGGACACCATCAAAAGGACAGATCGGCAACCAACAAATTGGGAAAAGATCTTCACCAATCCTACATCAGATAGAGGGCTAATATCCAATATATATAAAGAACTCAAGAAGTTAGACTCCAGAAAACCAAACAACTCTATTAAAAAAATGGGGTACAGAGTTAAACAAAGAATTCTCACCTGAAGAATTTTGGATGGTGGAGAAACATCTTAAAAAATGTTCAACTTCATTAGTCATTAGGGAAATGCAAATCAAAACAACCCTGGGATTTCACCTTACACCAGTCAGAATGGCTAAGATTAAAAATTCAGGAGACAGCAGGTGTTGGCCAGGATGTGGAGAAAGAGGAACACTCCTCCACTGCTGGTGGGGTTGCAAATTGGTACAACCACTCTGGAAATCAGTCTGGCGGTTCCTCCGAAAACTGGGCACCTCATTTCCAGAAGATCCTGCTATACCACTCCTGGGCATATACCCAAAAGATTCTCCAGCATGTAATAAGGATACATGTTCTACTATGTTCATAGCAGCCCTATTTATAATTGCCAGAAGTTGGAAAGAACCCAGGTATCCCTCAACAGAAGAGTGGATGCAAAAAAATGTGGTATCTATACACAATGGAGTACTATTCAGCCATTAGAAACAATGAATTCATGAAATTCTTAGGCAAATGGATGAAGCTGGAGAACATCATACTAAGTGAGGTAACCCAGACTCAAAAGATGAATCATGGTATACACTCACTAATAAGTGGATATTAACCTAGAAAACTGGAATACCCAAAACATAATCCACACATCAAATGAGGTACAAGAAGAATGGAGGAGTGGCCCCTTTTTCTGGAAAGACTCAGTGAAGCAGTATTGAACAAAATCAGAACAGGGAAGTGGGAAGGGTTGGGTGAGAAAACGGGGAGGGAAGGGGACTGATGGGACTTTCGGGGAGTGGGGGTCCAGAAAAGGGGAAATCTTTTGAAATGTAAATAAATATATCAATAAATTAAAAAAAAAGAAGTCAAAACTTCTAAGTCAATAAAACACAGGTTGAGGATAAGGGTGTTTATTCATTTTCTACTACTAAATTGAGTTACATAACTTCAAGATATCAATTTAAACACAAATATTCAAGTATATAGGATACATGAGCTTAAACTAACATCTTTTTTAGCAAGTTTTAACAATATAGACTGCCAATATAGAACATTTCTTGAATAGGGAGTACTTTGCAGGCAAAAATTTGAAGTTCTTGTCATATAAACTTTCAACTCTTAATAATTATGTTTTAGAGTTATGGAGAAATCTCAGTTGTCTTGAGGAGTAGGACTTGAGTTTCATTTTCATGCCAGAATCTATGTTTCTTTATATAACACTTCAAAAAATTGGAGAATATAATATAATGTGATTCATTCCTACTAACCACTCCCAGACAAACACTCAACTACTCATGCCCCTAAACTTCAAGACTGTATTTTCTTCCTTCCTTCCTTCCTTCCTTCCTTCCTTCCTTCCTTCCTTCCTTCCTTCCTTCCTTCCTTCCTCCCTCCCTCCCTCCCTCCCTCTGTTCTGTCTTTCTTTCTTTCTTTCTTTCTTTCTTTCTTTCTTTCTTTCTTTCTTTCTTTCTTTCTTTCTTTCTTTCTTTCTTTCTCTTCATAAATACTCACTAGCTCCAACTCATGGTGTTTGCAGAACATGATTGACTACCAGAAGCCATATCCTTAAAAGAAAACTGACTCTTCCTTCATCAGAGGCCAAAAACTGTCAATAAATACGTAATTATTATGGGGGCTGGTGATCTTCTCTCCCTGCCATGATAGAATGCCATCTGATTTCCTTAATCTGGTGATGTGTACTTGCCATTCCAGTGTGGATAATAGAGATGATTCCCAGTGTCCCACTGATTGGCCAGTTTAACATAATCAGTGAACTGCAATCCCAGGAAGAGACCCTTCCTCAAAAACTAAGGTAAAAGCAAACTGAAAAAGACAAATGTAAACTTTTGCCCTCCCCTCCAAGGAATTCATATGATGTGGAAGTTTCTGGTTGTGTCATGTGATGAAGACTCACACAGCATTTTGCTGAGGCAAGACCCATGGAAAAGTGAGTATAAATAGTACTCAATGGACAGTGGTGGGATGTTTGTATAGCTAGACTTTCAATGTTTAATTGGTCTCTTGCTGATTTTCACTTTATTTTGGGAGGCATGGCAGAGGAGTTCTCCATGCATCCTGGATAGTTCTCATTGCTTCTACTGACTCATGCTGATTCAGTAGAGGCCTGGCTGTTTCTGCTGGACTGTACCAATGCTGCTGACTCATGTTTGGTGTCCTGATGCTACTTTACTAGACTGCTAGTATCCTAACAAACAGATATTGGAATTGCTCCAAAGAACTGCTTCTAAACAGGTTCATACTTCTTTCTCCTATTTACAATCTTTTTTCTCCTACCATGAAAGAAGGTCGAAAAGTTTGAGAGTCCTTGTTAAAGTAGGACTTGAATGTGGCACCCAACATGACTTAGGCACATATAATTCTGCTTCAAATGTGGTAGAGGAAATATGACAGGTTAGTAATGTTCTTTAAAGGGGTTAGCAAAATACCAGACACTGCAACTGGGTGGTCTCCTATCTTGTCCCTGATGTGGTTTAGTTTTTTGTTTTTGTTTTGTTTTGTGGTTTTCGTGTATAGTCTTTTGAAAAAGATTGGAGAGAAAGCTGACAATTCTCTTCAAGAAGATTACAGGTTGTCTAAGCACTTAGAGTTTGCTAATAGAGATAGAAGTGTTTTGGAAGCAAAAAGAGCCAGTAGGAGGAGAATAACAGAGTTCAGCCTTCATATCTGAGACTGGGAATGTACTGCATGATGAAAAAAGGAAGCGAAATAGGCTGGAAGATAAACTGCAGCCTCACCCTAATTCACATACTTTCACTGCTAGGAGCCCAAAGCATCTCTATGAGATTTGGGACTGGAAAGAGGAGGAAATGGTACAGGTACAATGGGATAGTGTTCAGCAACACCAAAGAATATGCTTGGGTCTACACAGGTACCTTCAGCCTTTCCAGTCTTTGTGCAGCATATATCTGCTAATGGTGGAGGCCCTTCCTATAATGAGTTGACCTGGCATCCAATAGAAATGTTATATCTAAAGCATTTTAAGGAGGCCCCATATTGTATGAATTACTCTCTCTATTTGTCAAAGAAATGTTAAAAAGTTGGGCTATGCAAAATAGGTCTATTCCCTAAGATTGGAAGGGATTGGTGTCAACTGTTCTAGAAGCTGTACAGCAATTACAATGGTTATCATGGTGCAGGCATGAAGCCACAAAAATATTACAACAGAATATAGCAAAGGGGATAAACATTTCTAAAGACCAACTGCTTGGTGAAGGATATTATGCTAATATACAAGGCAAAGCCAATCTGATGATGGTGTAATCAAACAATGTCTTGCTGTGACTTTAAGAGCCTATGATATGATTGAGGAGCCAGGGTAAAAAATCTACCACATATATGAAGGTAATTCATTCACAATTTCTTACAGAGATTTGATTGAGCTATAAATAGATCCTGAAACCAGACAGCGATTGATAGAAATATTGAACTTTTAAAATGCAAATACTGAGTGTAAGAGAACAATCAGAACATTGAAAGCAAGAGGAGTCACAAAAGATAAATAGAAAAGAGACACAAGTGGTGTTGGTTATCAGGAGCATTGTGCTAATATCATAGAGCAAGCCATAGCTAGAAGTCTTAGAAATTAAAATGCCTGATGTTTTAATTGTGGCAAATTTGGCCATTTTCAAAGAGACTGGAAGGTTAGAGGATTCAGAACTCAAAATAGCAAATGCATTTGTTGACTCTAGAAAATATGACATTCATAGGAAAGAACAAGTAGGTTATGGTTATTATGAATCACAAAGACTTCCAGGCTATTTTAGCTGCTGCATAGAGGGCAAACATGGTCAAAGGATTGTTGATCCTAGAGATACATATGAGGTATCCTCTTGCTATCAGATATATGGAATTATTATTATATTTATTCTTAAAGCATTGAATATCCATAAAATTACATTGGTAAAAATCTTTATATTTCATACAAAATTGAAGTTATAATTTTTTTACATTGGTACAGAATTTATATATTGATCATATGTTGATACAGGTTTAAGGTTTTCATTGAAATAAATCTTTGTATATTGATACAAAACTTAAAAATTAATTTTGTTACTCTTAGATAGGCATTGTGCTTAAGCAACTCATTTAAGTATACAATGCTTAGACCCAGTTTTTCTAATAGCTGCCATTATAAACTCTTTAGGATGAGTAAGTAATGCAAATTAATGGCCAAATAGTAAACTCATTGTTATATTAGATTCTGATTAAATTATAATAAGGTATTTCCAATTCATTCAAACAGAAATAGCTAAGACTAATCAAGGTTTAACAGTTCAGATATACTATATATGGGTAGTCTTCACATGTCATAGAAAACCACAGCCTTTCAATTAAAGATTTAAAATCATTTCAATATTAATAGATCTTTTGACTAGGAGACATGTCTGCTCCTGACAGTAACCCTGTCACAGTTCAAAGAAAATATTGAACATCATACCCTCCATATAGAGTTGCTCCAATTGTTACAGGTAGCCACTAGGCAAGAATCAACCTAATTCATCTACAGACAAAGAAATACTGTCCAGGAAAGTACACATGATATGGGATAGTCAATAGCTTATCTCTGCCAATACAGAGTAAGCTAGTTCTTCATAATTCCTACTTCACTTAAGGTCTGTCAAATGGTTCTAGACCAGAAGCCTGAGACAGATGCTCCAACAATTTGATGAATATAGGGGACTACCTTGACAAATTAAGTTTGGAAACTATGTTTTCATGAATGCTAATATTTAATTCATTCTAGGATCTCTGACAGGGTTAAAGACTATATATAGTCTCATAATCAAACAAGTTGTTTAGCATTAAGAAAGATGATCTAGAGAGGTTCGTTGTCAGTGGTAATGAAAGTTAAAATCAAACCATAATTCAGGTATCAAAAATTTTAAACTCTTTAAATTAGGATAGGTTTGAATCTAATGTACTTAAATTGACAAAATAGATAGACTGAATGTCATTAGTGTATATCATACCTTATAGTTTAAATAATTGTTATAAGTATGTTCAATGTATATCTGAGAAAAAAGGCCATATTTTAAATGGAAAACAAAGAGAGGAAATGTGGATTTGGTCTAAGGCTGCTTATATTATGTTAATTTTGTCCCAAAAATTACACAAGAATCACAGTAAAAGGGGAAAATATATCATACTATATGCCTTCTTAATTTCTAAGTGTCTCTACTCTAATGTCCTTCTCCTCCCCCCTCCTAACCTTGCTCTCTCCTTCTGCTGTAATGTAATGTAACCTTTCTAGTTTTTCTGCACTTGCTCTAGGGGAATAGATCACATGCTTTTTCTAAGCTTCTCTCTTTTTTTAAACAAAAGTTTACTAAAATTTCAAGCATAAATTCAAGTTTTATCAGAAATATTTTCCACATAAATCTTCAATTCTATCATAAAATATTTCTATTTCAATTAATTTAGCAATTTTTATATCACTTTACTCCTTAATTTTCCAAGAAAATTGACAATTTTAATGTGTTTTTCTATATATCTTTTCTATTTTATCAGAAATATTTTCCACATAAATATTCAATTTTATTATAAAATGGTTTTAGTTCCTTTTTCAATAAAAGAACACACTTTTAAAAAAAGAAAACTTCAATGCTAACTTAGTCACAAAATGTATGGTTTTAGTCTCTCTCTGAACTTGTGGAGCTAGTGACAGATAATAAATGTCCAGCTAGATAACTAGTCGTAATGGAAACACATGTAAGCATCTCTTGACCTGAAAAAAACTTTGTCATCTCACATGGGCATATTGAAATTTCTATGTTCCTAGAGCACAAAATAAAAGATGGAGACTACTGTCTCCATCTTAAGTACATGTGATGTCAGATTACTTCTCCCAGACACAGTTATACATGGCACTAAAGCTGGAATTATTTCGAAGTCAGTTTTCAGACCCCCCAAAGTTTCCTGCCAAAGAAATGAAATATTAATTAAATTAATCTAAGTTTTCTCTTGGTAAAGCTTCTACTATATCTTGGAAATACCAGAGTATAATTCTATAATTCCAGGTTTTTCTTACATTACTGCCTTTATTTTGATAGTCACTAATGGGGGAATCATGCGAATCATGTTTTATTTTTCTCTCTGTGTAATATCCTGCTGCTCTCTGGAATGTACCCAGCCTCTGAATGAGACAAGATAAAAACAGGGCTCTATTTTTAGTGATTTGGAATAAATATATAGTCTACATTTTCAGGGCTTTAAACTAGTATTTTATTTTATTTTTATTATTTTATTTATTTACAATCCAGTCGTGGCCAGCCCTCATGGTTCCCCCTCCCACAGTTCCTCATTCCATTACTGCCACCCCCTGTATCCAAGGGGATACTAACCCCGCAGCAAGTCTGCCCCCTCCTTGGGGCCTCAAGTCTCTTGAGGAGGATTAGAGACTTCTCCCACTGAGGCCAAACCTGGCACACCTCTGATATTTATGTGCTGGGGGCCTCAGGCTAGTTGCTACCTGATGCCTGACACAGTATCTGTGAGCTCCCAGGCATCCAGGGTAGTTGAAACTGCTGCTCTTCCTCTGAGGTCGCCCTCCCCTTCAGCTTCTTCAGTTCTTCTAGTTCAACCATAGGGGTCCCCAACTTCAGTTCAATGGTTGGGAATAAGTATCTGTGTCTGTTTCAGTTAACTGCTACTTGGGACTATCAGAAATTAGCTATGCTAGGCTCATATTTGTAAATACATCATAGCATCAGTAATAGTGTCAGGTCTTGGTAGCCCCCATCCCTGTGAGATAGATACCAGTTTGGGCTAGTCACTGGACCACCTTTCTTTCAGTCTCTTTTCATTTTTGCCTTTTCAGTTCTTTAAGACAGTAACAATTCTGGGTCAGAAATTTTGACTGTGGGTTAGTAACCCATCCCTCCAATTGAAGCCCTGTCTATACTGAAAGAGGACTCTTTGAGTTCCCTCTCTCCCCTATGATGGGCATTTTGGCACAGATCATCCCCCTTGAGTCCTGAAAATCTCTCCTCTCCCAGTTCTCTGGTACTTTCTAGAGAGTCCCCCACCTCCCACCCCTTCATTCTTCAGGCCCTCTGGACTTCTCTCCTGTCCCCCCCACTTCATACCTGATCCTGTGCCCCCTTTCCCCTTTGCCCATTTTCACCCAGGTTCCTCCCACCTTCTGCCTCCTATGGCTATTTTCTTCCCCCTTCTAAGTGGGATTGAAACATCCTTACTTGAACCTTCCTTCTTGTTAAACTTCTTAGGGTCTGTGCATTGCATCCTAGGTATTCTGTACTTTTTGGCTAATATCCACTTATTAATTAGTACATACCATGTATGTCCTTTTGGGTCTGAGCTACCTCACTCAGGATGATATTTTCTGGTCCCATCCATTTGCATGCAAAATTATGATGTCCTTGTTCTTAATAGCTGAATAGTATTCCATAGAGTAAATGAACCTAATTTTCTGTGTCCATTCATTGACTGAAGCACATGTGGGTTGTTTCCAGCTTCTGATTATTACAAATAAAGCTTCTATGAACATAGTAGAGGATGTGCCCTAATGGTATATTGAAGCATTTTGGGGTATATGCCCAAGAATGGTATAACTGGGTCTTCAGGTAGATCTATTTCTAATTTTCTGAGGAAACATCAGATTGATTTCCAGAGTCATTTACAGTTTACAATCCCACCAGAAATGGAAGAGTGTTCCTCTCTCTACATTCTTGACAGCATCTTCTATTTCTTGAGTTTTTAATCTTAGCCATGCTGATTTGTGTAAGGTAGATTTGCATTTTCCTGATAACTAAAATCTTTGAACATTTCTTTAATTCAAGATTCAAGATGCCTCTTGTTAATATTGTTAATTATGTTTGTTAATATGTTATTAACAATATGTTAAGTATTGATAATTATTTACAACATTATTATTACAACATTACATGTTAACTATTACAACATTAATTAACAATATGTTAATATTGTTCATTCTTTGTTTATCTCTGTACCCAATTTTTTAATTGAATTGTTTTGTTTTGTGGGTAGCTTATTTGAGTTCTTTATTTATTTTGTATATTAGCCCTCTATTGGTTAGTGAAGAATTTTTCCCAATCTTTAGATTGTTGATTTATCCTATTGACTGTGTCTTTTGCCTTACCGAAACTTTTCAGTTTCAGGAAGTACTATCTATCATTGTTGGTATTAGAGCCTGAGCCATTGGAGTTCTGTTCAGGAAATTTCCCCCTGTGGCAATGAGTTTGAGGCTCTTTCCCACTTTCTCTTCTATTTAATTCAGTGTATCTGGCTTTATGCTGTGGTCTGTATTAATCAGGGTTTTCTAGAGTCACAGAATTTATGGAATGTCTTTCTATATTGAGGGAATTTGTGGTGATCAAATAGTGATTATAGACTGTAGTTCAACTAACCTAGCAATGGTCAGCAGTGAATGGGAAGTCCAAGAATCTAGTAGTTGTGCAGTCTTATGGAAAGAACAGTTCTTTCCATGTCAGTGAAGAATTGTGTTGGAATTTAGATGGGGATTACATTGAATCTGTATATTGCTTTTGGTAGGAACAATATACAGCAAACCAACAACCAATATCAAATTAAATGAAGAGATACTTAAAACAATACAATGAAAATCAGAAACAAGACATGGTTTCCCACTCTCTCCCTATCTATTTAATATAGTACTTGAAGTTCTAGCTAGAGTAATAAGATAATAAAAGGAGATCAAGTGGATACAAATTAGAAAAGAAGAGTTCAAGGTAACACTCTATGTGGATAATATGATATTATACAAAAGAAACTCCAAGAATTCTATCAGAAAATTTCTACAGCTGATAAAAAACTTCAACAAAGTGGCTGGATATAAAATTAACTCAAACAAATAAGTTTCCCTTATATAAATGATAAATGGGATGAGAAGGAAAAGAGGAAACAACACTTTCACTATAGTCATACAAAATATAAAATATCTTGGTGTAACTCTAACCAAACAAGTGAAAGAACTGTATGATAAGAACTTCAAGTCTCTAAAGAAAGGAATCAAACAAGACCTTAGAAGATGGAAAGATTTCCCATACCCATGGGTTGGTATAAACTAATATTTTCAAAAGCTAATTTTCATTAGTTTTAAAAATATGTACTTTTAATATTGATAACCATTGTTATGTAAAACGGCAAGAAGAAATATATCCTTAAAACTTTAAATTGATCACTTTCCTCCTTTCCCTCAGATGTGCCTATTTAGACCTTACATGAAAATAGATCTTATATTTGGGACTTGAATTTATGATGCTAGAAGAGAAGATATACAAAGAGCAATATAAATTCAATGGTTTAATGTTTTCATTTTTATATTAGAAATATCAAAAGAAAAAAGAAAGAATACCTCTGATACATTCATTAACTTTCTACCTTTTAATATATCTCTACTAACTAATTCTATATAATGGTAGAAAATGGTGGTTGGCCATTTTCATGGCCAACAATTTAAACAACGCAAGAAATACTGACCCTGACACCCATAACTATGACGCATGAGTAAAGTTATGTAGGAACAAGTCAGTGATAATGTTTGTCCTCTTTTTGCTACATTAATATCACTTCAAGTCACTATTTAGTGAGGTGCCAACATAAGGTACATCAGCTGTCAAGGTGAGAGGAATCATTACACTATGCTTAACAGAAAAGATTTGTTCTTCCCTCTTTGCTATTGCTAGATGTTTGAGAATTGCTTACAGCAAACAGAATACAAAAAAAGCAGGTTACAAAGATTGCTGTGTGATTCAATTGAATCAATGTAATGCATTCTTGAAGAGACAAAGAAACAAACTATTTAGCAAAAACTCAATAGGAGAAGAAAAAAGATTTTAGGAAGTATGCCCTGACGTCAAGCATTCAAGAAAAAATAAACAAAACAAGGAAAGTAAAAATTACAGGAGGAAAATGATGAAAGAACACAGTGGGAATTCAGCTAAGTAATTAAGAACACGTAGTACTGAAGAGAAAAGGCACGTACTAGAGATAAGGTCATGCAGGGATTAGTAATCTAACCATGGTATATTTCAAAAAAAAATCCTTGGTGAAACAAAGTATTGCATGTAGTTTTGCTACCTCTATTTAAGTTCTGGATGGACAGTGCTACCAGCCCCCACCTAGAGAACATTGGATACACAGATAAAAACACAGACACACACACATTGCTCAGTTCCCCCCTGGCTTCTTGCTGGACTAATCTTCCACACCTAGTGTGCCCTTCCTAGTGCTCTTAGCACAGCACCTCTCAATATGACCTCAGCTTCAGTTGCTCAGTTACCTTTGGTCCCAGTTGAATGTCCTAAGTTTCCTCCTGGAGAAACAGCCTGTGGTCACTCTGCCTGAGATCTCATGTGGCTGGCTACTATTTTGTCCCTATGAAGCATGGAGGAAAAACTTCCTTCCTTCTCTGTGCCTCCTTGTCTCCCATGTAAGAACCCAGAAGGAAGTCCTGCCTCGTTACTTCTGCCCAGCAATTAGGCCCTGGCTTCATTACTGATAGATCAAGAACCAATTGGGGAACAGGACGTTAACATCAGACCTACTCCCTACAAGAAAAGTAGGGATGGCTTGGTTGCTAGGAGAACTTCCTATGCAAGTATGAGTATGGGCATCTGAATTGAAATCTCCAGCACTAACAAAAAAAGCTGGGTATGGGTTCCCATGCCTGCAACATGGTTCTGAAGATCAGAGACAGGTAAATACAGAGATCTTGCTAGTTAGACAGCCTAGTTAAAGAGACAAGATTGTTTCAGTAAGAGACTTCGTCTTATGACAATAAAGAGGGAGGAGCAACAAGGAGACGATCAAACTTCTCCAGACCCTTTATGTGCACATGGCCACACATGCACCTTCACACTCATGTATGTGCACTTCACATAAATATTGCTCCCATATGTTCCCGAGGAGGACTTTTCACTTAGAAAATGATGGAAGTCTGGAATGAACAATCTAGACATTTATCATTCTTCTCAGTGAATAGGAGCTTTCCCTGAGAATTAGAAATGACAGTGGAGAGAGACCTTTGCTGGCTACCTCACAGCATACCCAGGAAATGCATGATCTTCCCAATTTAGGAAAATTAACAGCATGGAATAGAAAGCTTCGTGCAAACAAGCAGAGCAAATGACATGAAAGAGAACAGATAATTTAGGGAACAATGACTAAAAATTCTGATGAGTGTCCTCAGAAGGAGGCTGGAGGATACTGAATCTGAAAACAAATCAGGCTTTCATAAGAAGGGAGGAGCCACAGAACAATAAAACATTTGGACTGCATTAAATAAAAAAGGCATTTTAATGTTCATGAGAGAGCTGGATATTAAAATGTAAATAACAATAGACCAAGTAAATAATTTCAATGTAAGTCAGTAAAATGGCCCACAAGGAATCTTACACAATAAGAAACCTATCTTTTCCTTAAGGGAGTTTTAAGTGACAGGAGAGAGGAAGCTCAAAAGAAAAAGGGAAATGGCATTTATTCAGAAAGGCTGGAAGCCTTGGGTTTGAGAAAGGACACAGACCCCACAACATGTGACATTCTAAAAGAAGAAAAAAAACCCTATAATTTTCATATTAAAAGATAAAGCAACGCCTCAGTTTTCATTTTATTGACCACAATAAGAAGATACAGTGGTTTAGTTGTTGTTTGTTTTTGGTTTTTTATTCTAAGTGAAAGTAGGTGGGGAGAATTTGGAGCTCATTATCTCAGCAAATTTTTATTTAAATATGAGGAAAAATAAACATATTTTTTTTTTTAGATACCCGAGGATACTGACACTGGACCTTGACTAGGCTTCGTTTAAAGATTTGCTCAAGTTGGTAATACTATATGTCAAAAACTGAGAAGACGCAATTGTTAAGAAGCAGTCATTAGGAAAGAGATAGTAGTTATTAAAGGAAATTACAGTTATTAAAAGAAATTATAGTTTCGAGTTTAGGAGGGCACAAACTTTCAAAACAAAATAGAAACTGTTAGGTGGAAGGGAAGTATCTTTTCCTCTGGTGATCAAAGGGCAGATCATTGGATCTGGATGTGAAAGTAAGTTGGATTTCAACAGGGCTCTGGAGAGATATTCAACAGAGCACACTGACAGTAACTAATGTGATGTCAGGGAAGGACAAATATACAAGTTATACTAAATCTCTTTTGGAAAACAGAGCTATCAGAAACATTTAAAGATGAAGTTATGGAGAAAGCATGGCAATTAGAGTGAAAACAGAGTGCTGCACATTAATGTCTAACACCTTTTGTTTTGCTGTTTTGTTTCATGAGAAGGTCTTACTGTGTAATCATGTCAACCTGAAAGTGCAGCAGTCCTCTGGGTTCAGCACACCTCCCATCCATATATGTTCATAACTCAAATCCAATCTGTTTTTGTAGGAAGAGAATACAGTACATTAGCAAGTGGTTTGCTTCTGTATCCAACATTTTTGTGTTTACAAATAATTTATGTTTTCTTTGGCTATAATTCATGAAGCATTGACAATAGGTAGGAAGTTTTCTTTGCATCCTCCTTGTAATGTATATACTGCTATAGTTTATGGTATATATCATAGTAATTAATAGTATATATTTTTTCTAATTAGTCATTCAAAGATATGTGAGTTGTGAAATGAGATATGAAAAATATAGTCTTAATAATGATTTTAACTCTTATTTGCCATTTCGCATTTACCACAGGATTTAATGCCACAACAATCATTTTTATAAAACAAAAGCTAGTTTTAAAATTTATTCAACTACTTAAGTCAAATATTTTTAAATTATACATAGTCCTCAAGGACAAAAACAGAAAAGTAACTCCTGTTTTTCTTCTGAGTGTCTACTTTCTGTGCCAACGTCAGTCCTTTGATAGAATTAAACCTATAAATATGTGTGTACATATGTGTGTATATGTGTACATGTATTCATGTGTGTAGGTAGTACCTGTAAGAATAAAGAGTTCAGAGGAAAATGCAACAAGAATTTGTATAGATGTGTCAAGAGGAAGCCTGGCATTTGGACCCTGGGAAAGTGAGAAAGAAATAGCATCAAATTTTGTAGCAATAGCATCAAACTGAGACATAGATCCTGAACAGTCTTCATCAATTCTTGTACAAAGACTGTTCTTGAAAAGAGTCTGAGCAATGCATCACCTCTGCCAGGCATTCTTGTGCAATCAGTGATGGAACTATTCTGTGGGAAATTGTGGTCCTCGGATTCTAAAACAGGAGAACTGTTGGTCAGTCCTGCTCCTTGTAGAAGCTTCTTTTAAGGAAGTGCTTAGTGGAGCACCTGCATTCTTGTCTTAACTCACTCATTTTTCTTTCCGTCTTTTTTATTTTTGGACACAAGAGTAAGTAAGATATAGTTTCACTTTTAATTAAATAGTTTTAGTGTGCTCCCTCCTGTCTGTACAAATCTGATTTATTTTATAATATAATGCATCTGTCTCAAATGGGATACTTAATACAAGCAATGCTAAGCATTTCTGGTTCATTTAACTCTAGCAATATGGTCACCACTTTTAAAGCTATTAGGAAAATATGACATTTTTCTAGACCTTGCTTCATATTATGGTGAGGAATTGGAAGGTATACATTTTTCTAGCACAGTTATTGGAGCAAGTGGATACAGAATATAGCCAAACTCCCTTAGTTGATGTCATTTCAAAGGTGTGGGTTCACCGAAACTTGTTCCATAAAACTGAGATAATTATTTTACCACCATTATGTCCAAGTTCTCTAACTTAGGTTTCACTTGATCTGCTTTGACTAATAAGGTTTTACAAGCTATACAACTAACCGCGGAAAGTTTATAGGGGCTATAAAGAAGGCTTTTTGGGTAGAAGAGTTGCAGGTTGTTATGGAAGTTTTTGTTTTATATAAAAGGAAGAATTGTTCATAAAAGGATTATTAGACAAGAGTCATTGATAAAGGGCATTGAAATATCTTAACAGACTTTAGCAGAGAAATGTTTGCAGGTTAGAACAGCCATTTAAATAATTCAGGATGAATTGATTTTAATCAAGGAAAGAAATAAAGATTTATTTCTTGGATATGTTAGAGGTTAGCATTGAAATTTTAGAAAAAACTGCATAAAGTTTGAAACAATAAAATTTGAACATACCCTGAATGCCACAATTATTAGATTTCATAAAATGACTGTAGAGATGATCATTGCCAGAGAAATTATTAAGATTTGTATTGTACCTATAAAAAGCACAAGCAGAGAGAAATCTACCAGCTCCTTCTTAGCAAATGGTGTGACATTTCAAGAAAGGTATTTCCATAAAACGATGACATTAAATCTTCCAAAATATAAACAAGCTCATCAGAAGCCATTTGGACATATCAGTGTGACCCCTGACATAAAATATTCTCATTTTAAATGAATACTAAGATCTACTGTAAGAGAACAGGTATTCATCACAATAAAATTGATACAATAATTGAATTGATATAGGTCTTAATGCATTTATACCTGAAGTTTTATGCATCCATATGCAGCTCTCTCTGACTTATTCTTTGCTGTTTTTAACCTATGAGAAACTAAATTTCCCTTGCAAGCACTGATAAAATAATTTGCATGGGCTTGAAGTAAGATGGTATATGTCCAACAGTATCAGCATCATGACTGAGGACAAAGAAGGATGATGCCAAGTTTGAAGCCAGTCTGACATATGTAAGGAAATAATTAGCACCTGCTTCCATAAAACAAGCCAAACAAATAAAAGGAAATTTTAAAAAGAAAACAATTCAGGGGTGACTTGTGAACCTGAAGCCAAGGATACAGTCCAGTCAGAATTTAGGAGTGAATTGAAATGAGAAATCTGAATTCCAATATGACCCTCTCTTTTTTCCATGTTCCTTTCTGTGCCATGTTTCTGTCTTCTTGTAAAGTGCCTTCAAGCTTTTCACGAGAATCAATTCCTGTTTTATATGTTATCTTTATTATCTATAGTACCCGTTGTGAAGCATATTATTCATGCCAGGAACCTTGCTCATTGTGGTGTCTAGGATAATCAACTTACAAGAAAAAAATGATTCAGTTCAGTTCCTAAAGTTTCTACCCATCATACCTTTGTCTTCAGCATTTATTTTTAGTTTTAGTTTTTATCTTTTGCAGCCTATGGAGAAGATGAACATCATATTAGGGAGCACTTCAAAAGGCAAAGCAACATGGTAGGCTGGAAGGACTGCTGTCCCAATATATCCTTCAACCACTTACCATTTAGGACCTAGAATTCTTTCATTAGGCTCTTCTTCCTTAAGGTTCTACCACTCCAAATTTCATGTCACAACCAGCACTTTTACCATCTGAATCTCTGAGGGAAACTAGAGTTTGAACCATAACAACTGGGTTACAGAATATCTGATAGGACTTCCATGAGCATCCTTGTTTTGTTTCTACACATGTCCATCCATTTAAAGCTTGTGTCCAATGAAATTTGTGTTTCTTTTCAGTTTCTTTTCCAAGTTTAAATACTCAATTCTATTCATCAGAGTCTTCAGGTACCAACAGCTTTGTGAATTGAGTTTATTAGTCAACATTGGCTGCCCATTTTTTATTCCATCCATCTGAAAACTTTAAATGCTAAAGTGTTGCCTCTAAGTTCTGTGATTAGGACTTCAGTGGCTGGCATCAGCAATGGCTCTCTGAAGGGAGCATTTGTCACAGCAATTACATAATTGAGGTGATGTGCTGGCTTGTTGACTGTGCTGAAGGTTTGCCACAGTAGGAAGATAATTGTAGTCACTTGATTTAATTATAATCACTTGGCTTTGATTCTAGCTTGTTTTGAGACTCTGTGCTTCTGTATGCAACTGGCATAAAAATCTAAATTCAAAGCATTGTATTTTTCAACCGCAACTTTTCAGTCTTATATTGTTCTCACAGAGTAGCCCCAAGTACCAATGATGAGTCACCTTTAATGATGACAACTGATGTTCTCAAAGTTCTGGAGAATGGAGTGACGAGGTCAATATCTTTACTGGGTTTGATTTTCTATGCATTTCTCTACCTGAGTTATGGATGACCTCCTTCTACAAGTTATCTTCATATGACCTTCCTTGTATGTAACTATGTTTAAATATTGTTGTAAAGATACCAGTCATTCTGGAAAAGGACAAACCAATATGGCCTCACTTTATGTCATATAAACTTGTTTCCAAATAGAGTAACATTATCAGTACTAGCTGTTAATACTTCAGCGTTTGGAGAAGAATTATCACTTAAGAAAATTTACATTTGAATGACTGTAAGGTTTGTAAATAAATTATGTTTAGTTACATGAAGAATTGTGTAATTATTTTAGATTTCATTTTAATGGAAATTACATGTTCCTCTGGGATGTGTCTGTGTGTGTGTGCGCGCGCGCACAAACGTGTGTGTGTGTGTATGTTTACAAAATCCTTAAGGATAAGCAATTTACTCAAGTATAAAATTTGATATAAGACATGAAAATAGAAGATTATGGGATTCTTTTTAATTTCACATATCTGTTGATATCTGAAAACCTGCAATGTGTTTTTGAGTTTGTGATACTTGACACTAGTGATATACTGTTTGTAACTGATGAAGTTTTCAGGATATCATGAAAATTCTAATTTAAATGTAGATTCTTAGGTACTGCTTAGAAAAATTTGGATACTTTAAAAATTTCTTCTAGTCATGCTCAACCTTCAAAAATCATCTGAGCAGTAGTCAGTAAACAAATTTGATTATGGACCAACATATTACTGCCCCATGTATTGGCCCCAAATATAATGACAACTCTTATTTAGTTGAATTTGAAGAGTGATGATAAATGATAATTTTCAATTATACTATGAGTTTTGGGGAAAGCATATTAAAAAGAGGATGCCAAAGATAATGGTAATATTAAAAAAATGTCACTTACATATTTCATAAACAAACATCTCCAAATGTTAGTCAGTATTACAGAATGTATATGCTTGATATGTTAGCTGACCTGACCACTAGCTATATTTTCCGAACTGTATGATTTATTATATGCTATAATATTATGTAATATAGCATTATTCATTAACTATTCCTACTTACTGTGTTTGTACTGACCATTTTGAGAGAACAAGCTAATGTCTCCAAATATGTACAAACATAATTCTTTCCTTTTCTAACTTAATCATAATAATAATATCCAGGAGACTTAGAGTATGAATTCCATCAAGACCAGAAATTAGCTTCAAGATTTAGTTAGTAGTTAACCAAACTCATTCATCTATTTTAAAATGTGAGTTAAAACGTATAGTATTTTTATCAGTGTCTGGCTCACTGAGCTGTGAATTTGGAAGACAGGTGTCGTATTTGTATATATAGTCAGTGAATGGTGTTACTTAACTATTTTTTCTTGACTGGGAGATATATCTGAGACTTGAGAAGTCTGTAAGGGTCATAGACTTGAATTTATTTACATAAATTTGAATTTTTTGATAATTGGCATAGTCTCAAAGGAAACACTTATATAAGTGATTATAATAGTTCATTTTATAATTAATTATACCATTTGCAGTTTTAAACTTATATTTTACAATATTTATTTAGTGAATGGCTAGTTTTAAGTGAATGATTGTCTCTGAAAGTTATATCATACATTCCTTCTGTTATTAAAACCAATAATGTTCAAGTTTTCGCTAAACAAAAAATATGTTTTACAAAAACTATTTTTCAAAAGTGACATTTTATGCTGTACAAATAGTAATTATTTTATGATCGCTATTGTGAATGTTACTCCTTATTTATAGACACTTCTTTATTCCATGTCTACGTAGCTAATGCTACAATTATGCAACTTTCCAAACTCTTATCATAGTTAAAAGCATTTATAAACACAAAACATTGATAAGGAGACATCATATTCATGTTCTCCTATGACTTATTAGACACACACACTTAAAACACCATATTCCCCTATCACATCATTAGTTATATATCATTTATTTTAATATTGCATTGTATTGTGTATAATGGAGTTTCCTTGCTGGTTTTAATCAAATTTCTGTTCATGGTGTCAGCATCCATTACATTTCATTTGGTCAGTCTTCACTGAGGTTTACACAGCCTTCGTTAATTTAAAAGTCAGTCAATAAATTAGATGCTTCCTGGAATACTGGAACAATATGCAATTTCTCTAAGAGCTATGGTGGTGCAGTTTGAAGAAGGTAGTAAGAGGCCCATCACTTTTGTCAGGACCTAAGAAATGCCATGTTATTTGTAGCACACGCTCTTGAGTAAGCAGATGTTCTGATAGGGGACTGGCAAACCTCAAGACTGAAATAAGTTTTTCATTAAAAGAGTGACCTGACAATCTGATACAGGGAACAGCTGCTTGTTATGGCTAATAGTCTACTACATCCAGGGTATAATAAAGATTTGAGGTCCTGTTTATGAATCAATAATTTCCTGAGTGTAACAAGAGAGGTGGATTATACTGAGGACAGAGTCCTTCTAAGAAGGTAGTCTTTGACACTAACCTTGAGTCTGATGTTTCTGCAGAAATCGCATAGGTATTTCAAGGATTTATTAAAATTCAAGTGTAGTGTCATGACTATAATTATAGAACTAGAAAGGTGATGATCAAGCAGTCTGGCCTACCAGAAAACATAAAAGTAAATTAAGTAAGTTAAGTCCTTTCTAAAAGTAGGATATCAAAACATTTGTAATTTATATAAATGTATAAATATTTTATCTGTCCTTTACCAAACAAAATTATATTTTTCAAACAAAGTCTGAAACACAGTTATCTGTGGAATAAATACAGGTTTAATAAGAGTATACATAGAAAGGTATACATGGCTTAAAATGTATTTTTTCAGGTTTGGAGAGATGGCTCTGCAGTTAAGAGCGCTGTCTGCTTGTCCAGATGACCTGCAATTTCCAGCATCCACATGGCTGCTTAAAACAGCCTGCAACTCCAGTCCTGAAATATCTGATGGCCTTTTCTGACCTCCATTAACAGCAGCCACACATATGATACACAGACATATATGCATGCAAAATACTAAAATATATAAAATAAGTAAATGAATGTAAGTGTTTTAAGAATTATTTTCCATGTTTTTTCATTTGAAGATGGAACATTTCTAAGTGTTTTTATTTGAAATAAAATTGCATCTCTCTTCCCTTTCCTTTCATCCTTCTAACATCTTCCAGTTAGCTACCTCTCAATTCTTTCCCACAATATCTCTCCCACACCTTTGGTAGTCAATTGTTTACTTGGATTTGGTAAATCTATCTTATCATGATTGTATAAACAAGAAAGGAAAACTTGTAATATTAACAGGCATGCTAACATGAAGGAGGATGATTTTATGGGTCTTACCGCTAGAGAAAAACTACAGGCTACTTTTAATTTGAAGTATTATTTTGTGCAAGTAGATCTAAACTCATTTCTAGGAATATTCACCTCTCTAGTTGAACTCATCTATCACTATTAATCATTGCTGTCATTTATTAGTTAGTAAAGGGGCAATTTTATGGTTGGTTGAATAAATGAATGATTTAATAGTAGATTATTCAAGGCATATCAATATTATATTATTAGGAGATAAATACATCTAGACACTACCTTAGTAATATAGTACGTTAGTTTTTTAAAACTAATTCCACTTCTCTTACTTGAAAATCATAGATATCCATATATTTGCAACACTGTTTCAATTTAGGATGCAAATTTTCATTGAGTACTATCATAAAATTGTAAAACAAATAATGTCTGCTTTCTCTTCATAGAAGAATAACAGAGACAACATGAAGCTAAGGGGCAAAGTTGTTAAACAATAGTAGTCCTATTCAAAAGAAAATTATTTTCAAAATGCAGTTTCTTTTATTATTCATTTATTTATTTATTTAATTTACATTCCAAATATTGCCCCCCCCTTCCCAGTCTCCTCTCTCAGACTTTTTTATTCCCCTCTTCTTTACCTCTGAAAGGGTACGTCCCAACCCACACCCACACCCTACACCCACACCTATCCACACCCACCTCACCCTGCAAGCATCCCATTTCCCTTGTGCATCAAGTCACTTTTAGGTACATCCTCTCCCACAGAGGCCAGACAAAACAGTCCTCTGCTACATATGTGCCAGGGGCCACAGTTGAGTCCATGTATGCTCTTAGGTTGATGAATTAGTCTATGGGAGCTCTAAGGAGTTTGGGTTTTAGTTGATACTGTTGTTCTTCCAATGGGTTTGCCATTCTTCTCAGTTCCTTCAATCCTTCCCCTGACTCTTCCATAGTGGTCCCTTATCTCAGTCCAATGACTGGTTGTAAGCATGAGCATCTTTCTAAGGCAGCTACTGGTAGAGCCTCCCAGAGGATAGCCATGTTGGGCTACTGTCTGAAAGCACAACATGGCATCAGTAATAATGTCAGGGTTTGGTGTCTGATCATAGGATAGATGTCAAGTTGGCGCAGTCAATGGATGACCTTTCCTTCAGACTGTCCCTGAATTTCCTTTAAAAGGAATAATTCTAGGTCAAAAACTTTGCAGATGGTTGGATGGCCCCATCCCTCCACTGGGGGCCCTGTCTACCTATTGGAGGTAGTCTCTTCAGGTCCCATCTCCCTACTGTAGGGCATTTTGGCTAAGGCAATCCCCAATGAGTTCTGAAGCCTCTCACAGCCCAGGGCTCGAGGACTTTCTGGAGCCCCCCCCCCCCCAGCTGCATATTTCTAATCATTCTCTAGCTTTATGGGCTTCTGTCCTGTCTTCCCCTATACCTGATTCTGTCCCCCTTTTCTCTATCCACCTAGGTCTCTCCCACCCACAGTTTCTTATTCTTATTTTTTTCTTTTTAAATTTTATTTGATCTTTTATTTTCAGTCCATATTTTATCCCCCATCTTGGTCTGCCCTCTGTTCCACATCACATACCTCCTCCTCCTTGGTCTCTACCCCAACCCTCTAGCCCCCTAACTCCCACTTCACCAGACCTCCCAACTACCTGGAGCCTCCAATCTCTTGAGGGTTGGGTGCATCTTCTCTGAGTCCAGACCCAGCAGTTCTGTGTTGGGGACCTCATATCAGCTTGTGTATGCTTCCTGGTTAGCAGCTCAGTGTCTGAAAGATCCCGGGGATCCAGGTTAATTGAGTCTGCCCCTTTTTGTGAGCACACCATAGCCTCAGTAATAGTGCCAGGCCTTGGAGCCTCCCCTTGAACTGGATCTCAGTTTGAGCCTGTTGCTGCACCTCATGTTCCTCAGGCTCTTCTACATTTTTGTCTCTGCAGTTCTTTCAGATACAAACAATTATGGGTCAGAGTTTTTGACTGTGGGATGGCAACCCTATCCTTCTACTTGTTGCCCTGTCTTTCTGCTGCAGGTGGGTTCTATAAGTTACCTCTCCCCAATGTAGGGCATTTCGTCTAATGTCACTCACCTCCCAAGTTTCTGATACAGTTTAGAGGGTTCCCCCACTTCCTACCTCCTGAAGTTGCCTGCTACCATTCTTTCTGCTGGACCTCAGGGTTTCAGTCCTATTTCCAATACCTAATAATGTTCTCCTCTTCCCTTTCCTGTCCCTATTCCCACCCAGGTCCCTTCCTCCCCCTGCTTTGATTGTTTTCTGGGACTGGGCCCAGTGGGATTGAGGCATCCTCACTTTGACCCTTCAAATGTTGGGAAGGATGTGGAGAAAGAAGATTCCCTCCATTGCTGGTGGGATTGCAAACTGGTACAGTGACTCTGGAAATCAATCTGGAAATTCATCAGAAATTTCGAAATATATTTAATTGAAGATCCAGCTATACCACTCTTGTTCAAATACCCAAAAGATGTCCCACCATGCCACAGGGGCACAGGTTTCACTATGTTCATAGAGGCCTTGTTTGTGATAACCAGAAGCTGGAAACATCCCAGATGTCTCACAACAGAAGAATGGATAAAAAAATGTGGTTCATTTATACAATTGAACATTACTCAGCTATTAAGAAGGACGTGATGCCCCAACAAAGGGAAATCGAGGGTGGGGGAGGTGGGAATGGGTCAGATGGAGGGCATATACATGGAGGCAGGGAGTGGGAGGAGGGGTTGAGGGTTTTGGGGGAGGGGGAAATTGGGAAAGGTGTTACCATTGGCAATATGAATGAAGAAGATACTCAAAAAAAAAAGGGAGGGCATCATAAGTTTTGCAGGCAAACAGAAGGAACTAGAAAATATCATCCCGAGTGAGGTAACTCAGACCCAAAAGGACATGCATGGTATGTACTCACTAATAAATGGATATTAATCAAAAAGTATACAGAATGCCCAGGATACATTCCACAGAACTCAAATAGTTTCTTTTTCTTTTTTTTCTCATTAGAAATATTCTTTATTTACTTTTCAAATGATTTCCCCTTTCCTGGTCCCTCCCCCCCCCAAAAAAAAATCCCATAAGGCATTTCCCCTCCACTCTTGCCCAATCAACCACTTCCCACTTTCCTATCCTGGCATTCCCCTACACTGCTGCACTGTGCCTTTCCAGGACCAGGGGCCTCGCCTCCCTTTGATGTCCAACAAGGCCATTCTCTGCTGCCTATGCATCTGGAGACATGAATAACACAATGTGAACTATCTGGTTGATGTTTTTGTCCCTGGAAGCTCTGAGAGTACTGGGTAGCTCATATTGTGTTTCCTCCAATTGTGTGGTGCTGCAAACCCTTTCAGATCCCTGGGTTCTTTCTCTCGCTCCCCCATTGGGGACCTTGTGCTCAGTTCAATAGCTGGCTGAGAGTATCCCTTTTTGTATTTGTCATGCACTAGCAGAGCCTCCCAGGTGACAGCTATATCCGGCTCTGGTCGGCAAGTACTTGTGGGCATCAATAATAGTGTCTGGGTTTTGTAATTGTATATGGGATAGATCTCTAGGTGGGATATTCTCTGAATGGTCTTTCCCTCAGACTTTGCTTCACACTTTGTCTCTGTATCTCCTTCTGTGTATTTTGTTTCCCCTTCGAAGAAGGTCTGGAGTATCCACACTTTGTTCTTTCTTCTTCTTGGGCATCATGTGATATGTGAATTGTGTCTTGGGTATTCCAAGCTTCTGGGCTAATATCCACTTATTAGTGAGTGCATGCCATGAGTGATCTTTTGAGACTGGGTTACCTCACTTAGTATGATGTTCTCCAGCTCCATCCATTTACCTAAGAATTTCATGAATTCATTGTTTTTAATGGCACAAAGTAAAACTCCATTGTGTATCTATACCACATCTGTTTCCATTCCTTCATTGAGGGACATCTTGTTTTTTCCAGCTTCTGGTTATCATAAATAGGGCTGCTATGAACATAGTAGCACATGTGTCCTTATTACATGCTGGAGAATCCTCTGGGTATATGCCTAGTAGTGGTATAACAGGGTCCTCTGGTAGTATCATGCCCAGTTTTCTGAGGAACCTCCAGACTGATTTCCAGAATGGTTGTACCAACTTGCAAACCCATCAGCAGTGGAGCACTGTTTCTATTTCTCTACATCCTTGTCAGCACCTGCTGTCTCCTAAGTTTTTTATCTTAGCCATTCTGACTGGTGTGAGGTGAAATCTAAGGGTTGTTTTGATTTGCATTTCCCTGATGACTAAGGGTGTTAAACATTTCTTTAGTTGCTTCTCAGTCATTCGATATTCCTCAGGTAAAAATTCTTTGTTTAGCTCTGTTCCCCATATTTTAATAGGGTTTTTGGCTCTCTGGAGTCTAACTTTTTGAGTTTTTTGTATATATTGGATATTAGCCCTCTGTCCAATGTAGGCAAGTACTATAACAACTGAAAATGTACCTCTCAGTCAATGTGTTATTTTTTGTTATGAAATACTTTTTATATTCTACATTTAATTATAAAATTATTTTAATAAGATAATCTTTACAAAATTGCCTCTTAGTTTTGTCTCCTAGCAATTACCTCCAAAAATCTTATATTAACAAAGTGGTAGAAAACAATATATGAAACACTATTTACTTGTATATCAATTGTAATCAGGTTCATGGAATTATATTACATCTGTGTCTTATACTGCATTTAATTTTTCAAAGTATATCCTGAACGGTGGGTATATAAATGAAAACTTGAAAGTTATGATTTTTCCACAGTCTGTTTTATTGCAAAGATTTTCTACAAATAACAGCCCTACACACACACACACACACACACACACACACACACACACACAAAGAAGTAAAACTCTAAGTACATAGCATTGGTCTTGAATACAAAGAACAGTATTATACCTCAGATGATCAGTGATTGTGCTTTCTTATCATAATTATGCCTATCTACAAAAAGTAAAGCATAATTTCTTCAGCCTGCTTGACTGTATGTTTCTATTTATGTCATATGAAGGTGTTTAAAACTTATCTGTGCAGGTAAAACACTATAGTCTTAGTGCAAAGGCTCAGCAGTCTTATAAAGGCTCTCATGACATTCATAAGTTATGCATACTGTATAGATTCTAGAGGATACATCTATGCTCCTTTTGAAGACTTTTATCTGAAGACTTCCCCAGAAATTATGCAAGACTATGATATTAAATTTTTAGACCAGAGCCATTTTATAAATGAGTTGGGAAATTGTATGTAAGACACACATTCAGGCATTAGCAGGCTATCAGCTAAATACATTCTATGCTGGAATTCTGTGCTAAACATTATGGCTGCAACAAAGTATCTGTGAAATATCAATTTAAATAAGTTAAGGGTTTTTTTTTTGGTTCATGGTTTCAAAAACTTTTGTTTGCCATTAGTTAAATCCATTGTTTTTAGGAGCAGGGCAAGGCAGAAGGTACTACTGAAATTCTATTTACTTATATATCATTTTTAATCAAGTTCAAAAAATTATATTATATCTGAATCTTATACTTTGTATAATGCAACAGTAAATCTGTTCAGATCATGGAATCCAGGAAATAGAGGCAAGGAAGACAGGTTACAAGGAAATCATATATATCTTTCAAGGTGAGAGCCAAAGAGGACCTCTTTAGACTTGGATCACAACACTCTTTTATTATATTAGTGTTAATGAAAAACTGATATTGATTCCTGGATTCAACAATTTTTGAAGCTATTTTTCAAATCTTTGAAGCATTTCAATTATTTCTTAAAGTTTTCTGAAAAGTACTCTGTCTTGTACCAGACAAACTCAAAGCTGAGAGCCTTACACATACAGAGGCAAATGGTAACAACCAGCTATTGGACTGGGCATGAGGTCTCCAATGGAGGAGCTGGAGGATGGTCCAGAGGAGCTGAAGGGGTGTACAGCCCAATGGGAAGAACAATGATTTCAGACACCCAGATGCCCCAAGACTCCCAGGACTGAACCATCAACCAAGGGGCACAAATGGTTCCAGCCAAAAATGTGGTACAGGAAGGCCTTGTTGGACATCATTGGGAGGAATGGTCCTTGGTCAGAGAAAGGCTCAACAGAGGCCCGATCAAAGGGAAACCGAGTTGGGGCAGGGAGAGGAGGGAGTGTGTTAGGTGGACGGGCATATATGTGGAGGCAGGGGGAAGGAGGAGGGGGAGGGGTTGGGTGTCTTAAGGGAAGGGGGATATCGGGAAAGGTTTTACCATTGGCAATGTAAATGAAGATGATCTTCAATAAAAAAATAAATTTAAAAAAAATTGTTCATTTGATTAACTAAGCTAATGGTTCTGGAAACTATCTTTTCTGTTAACATTAGGTCTGGTTTATCTGACTCAGCAATCTAAATTTAGTGGAAACAAGACAGTCAGTAAAAGTCCTATTTATGCTTCCAGATACTGTGGCCACTGTGTTGGCAGCTTAGCAATTGTCTGCACGTACCTGAAATGTATTATAAAAAGGGTTTTCAGCATCCATTTAGCCATACTTAAGTTTATTATGACAGCAGGCAGAGTTGCACAGCTATACTTAGTCATGCCTTCCTTTCGCACATAAACAGAAGCTTAAAGGAATATAGTCATGAAAGGCACAAGTACTAGAGACACACTATCTAAAATGAATCTCAACTGCACTACCAAATGACATGAAGTGGTGAAGTAACTTAATTCCCTAATGTTCAAATCTGTTTTGAGGCTTAATGACAATGACGTGGTGGGCAGAGCAGTGCCTCACTCATGGTAAATACAGTAAGTGGGTTAGCCATTATGACTACTCAGCAGACTGCACATGCTACAGAGCAGCACCGGGCTGGACGCTTCAGTCCAGAGCACCAGAGCATAACTGCTTTTCTCTTGCTGCCTTTCTCCTTCTTTCTCCATTGTAAAACACACTACCCACAAGGAAGAGACGCCTTCCTTGTGTTTGAAGAATGGTCTGCTGAATGCAGCATCAGTCTCATATTAATTAAAAAGGGTGCATGATCTATGACCACAAACATTTTTCCCTTTTCTAAAGCTGAACCTACCAGTAAAAGATCAACTTTAATTTTAACAATTACTCCTATGTATAAACAAATGAAATAAAAATGAAAATATGAAAAGTTCTCTCTCACCACACGTATATGCATATATACAGATATACATAAATTTAGACATAGATGTGTGTGTGTGTGTGTGTGTGTGTGGAGAGAAAGAGAGAGAGAGAGAGAGAGAGAGAGAGAGAGAAGGTATAACCTTATTAAATTAAAAGGGAGATAAAGCAACATGCATTTGAAAGAAAGACAGGCTGGCAAAGATAGATAAATGATAAATATTCATTTCACATGTTAGACAATAGGAAAAATATGTAATTATATGTTAATTTGAAAAATAAAATAAGATTAAAATAAACTTACAAAATAAAATAGCTCTCTTGAGTTCTAACCAAAGACTATAAAATGCAAATTAAATAGCTGATACCAAAGGCCACAACATGAAACGTGGTCTCTTAATCTGCAGCTGTACTCAAATCAGTCTGAAAAGAAATTCCAGGCAATTAATAAATCAATTCAATAAAAGATAAAAGTTTCTTATAAATTATTGTTTAAAAACACATTCTTTATATATATTCACATACTTCATTAAGCATGCCTATAATCTGACACAATCTTTGCTCATTTAAATTAAGTTATCTATATTGTTATTATTTATTTAAAGTAATAATATTTCTGATATAACCCTAACCCTAACCCTAAAGATTAAAGATTTTGTAAAATCTTTTTACATATAAGCTATCTATAATAATAATAAGTTTGAATTTCATTATTCAATTACAAAGAAACTTTACTTGAAAAATCATTTTCTATTGATAGCATGATATACTTAATAATTCATATTTATTTTTTAAGAGCAATATATTTAATTAAATAAGAATATTAAAGAAATTGATGTCTGAAAATCACACAGGACACAGAACAGTCTGTTATTATAAGATGCTTATATTGAATGTACACAAAGAAAAACATGTTCCAACCTCCTAAAGAAACTGATTCAGTAAGTAAAATATGACAGTATTAAGTATGTGAGATACAGGAATTGAGAATTAAACACTCTGGATTAAAAGGCTTTTAAAGTGCAAGTTTACTAGTTCACAGATGTTATGCAAAAATTTAGTAACTAAATCATAAATCTAGAATAATAGTGTAATTAGCCTTGGGGTGTAGCTCAGTAGAAAAGCATATATTTAAGATACATGAGACTCTAGGTTCCATCCCCTTAGCAGAAGTGAGAGAGAGAGGAAGGAAAGGAGTGAAAAAGAGGGAGGAATGGGGAGAGGAAGAGTGAGCATTATTAACATTATGAGAGGCTTTTTTAAATCTATATTGATTATTTTTCATGCTTAACTATAGGAAAAACAAGTAGGAAATATTACTGAAATGAATTTCTTAAAATTTCTAGTAAATCTTATTGCATATTCTAGCCAAGATAAATGTATTGGCAATGTGAAATTTTCACTAATTGCTTAAAATAATCAGAGAGATTTCTTGTTATAAAAGTTAAAAAATAAAGTAGAAAAGAAAATCACCCAAACTATAAATATGAAGCATTAATTTAACTAATTAGCCTTTCAGGAACAGTTTTTAAAATAAAAGTTAAATTATATAACTAGATGAGTTTAAGATTTATTTTTATTTTTAATTTTAATTGCCCATATACACATGTATGTGTGAATTTGTTCAAGTGCAAGAGAAGAAGAGAATATTGGATACCCTGAATACTGAGCCACATGATATGGGGGTACTTGGAAATGGGAAAATTCTCTTAACTACTGAGCATCTACCCTGCCCTATAACTTGATGATTTTTTTTTTACCAATATTTGAGTTGCTATTATTACTTGAACTATCTCCTTTAACTAGGCAAGAAGACTTCCACTGGTTAGAGTGGCAAAACAACTCCCACATACAAAACCTTCAACTTATAATTTGTCCTGCCTACAAGATGTGTTGGAGTAAAGGTGAAACAGAACTTGGGGGAATGGCCAACCAATGACTGGTCCAGCTTGAGATCCATGCCACAAGAAGAAGTCCACTCCTGACATTACCTGGAGGGCCAGGACCTAGAGTCTGTATAGTCCAGAGACCTAGAATATAAAATGATTCCTAATGATATTCTCTTATACTCACATATTAATGCCTAGCCCTATAGACTTCCATTTTTTTTCTTTTTTTTTTCTTTTTTTTTTTTTTTTGATTTGATATAAGGTGGCATTTCCCAGGGAAGAGCAACCAATAGGCTGCCCAATCCCAAGTGGTCAATCCAAAAACATATGTACAAGCAACACGACAGACTCAACAAGTTATTTGTGAATAATACATATAGGTATGCAATAGCAATTGATGAAAAAATAGGTCACAAATTTGAGGGAAATTATGAAGTGATGCATGGAAGGGTTTGAGGGGAGAAAAATGAGGGGAGAAAAATGAAGGGAGAAATACTGTAATTAAAACATTCTGTTTTTTAATATCAAAAATCTTTTAAAAATACATTGAATGCCTACACAGACAATATGAATGAGTATGTCAATTTTGTTCACATCTACTAAACTCATTTTCTAATACAGTGACAGTTTAGATGATGTCAACAGTTTGTGTAGAGAGTGGAATGATATTACTACAACAACAATCAAGATTTCAGTGATTTTCTTTTCCTTCTCCGAGATACCAGTTCTGCTAACTCCATGATCACCCAAGGCGTCTTGACAAAACTGAATGTGTCTCTATCTGTCCTAGATATCAACTTGGCAAAAACTTGAGTCAGCTGAGAAGAGGAGACATGTGTTAGTGCATTGGCCTGTGAGCATGTCTGTGGGGATTTCCTTCATTAAAGATGTCTTATGTGGCCAGCCTAAGTTGAACAAATCATGAAGAGCAAACCAGGAATCAGTGTTCTCCCTGTTCTCAGCTTCAGTTCTTGCTTAGGGTGCCTGAGGTCAACTCCTGCCTTGGCTTTGATTGACAAAGTTCTGTCATTTATAAGCTGGTGTAAAGCTTTTTCTATGCAGGTTGGTTTTGGTAAATGTTTTACTGGTTCAACATAAAAGCAAACTATGAGCTATCTAATTCTCCCGAATTCTTCATATTCCTTTATAATAAACTGTATACTTAACTGTGGACTTGTAGGACAACTGGAACTTTATACAGCAGCAGCAGCAGCAACAGCAACAACAACAACAACAACAACAACAACAACAATCCTACAGTGAAAGAAAATAAACACAAACTGCAGTCGTACCCAAAAAAATGATACAGAAGTAATCCGGGCTGTAGTAGCATGTTCTTCACTGCTCGCCCTAATGTTCTGGGTTTCTGAGTGTAATACACACACACACACACACACACACACACACACACACACACACACGCAGCCTTTGTATTTGGATATGCCTTAAACAGCTCAATAGATGGGCCACTTCCTAGCCTCCATATAGCTCCCCCCATATTCCTGAGTTATTACTTACTAAAAATCTATATCCCATATGTTCTGTGCTAAGCCCAGGCAGGCGGCCCTCTTGGGGCCACTTCCCCTCCCCCTACATGCAGGCTATGGTATCTGTCCTTCTCAGATGCAGTGTCTTCCTTCTCTTGGCAAGCAGCATGAGATGCCTCTTTATCTTCCTCTATTACTTGCCTGAAAATCCTAAAGTCCCGCCTCTGTCTCCTGGCCTAGCCATTGGCTGCCAGCACTTTATTTGCCAATCAAAACCAACTGAGACAAGGTTCCCTCAGAGATGTGTGGATTCTCATGCAATTTGGGGGATCCAAACTAACATAACACAAGCAACATTAGATAAAACCCACAACATTTCCCCCCCTTTGCCCTTTAAAAAGACCTTTTCTCACAGATATACACTGAAGATGTTATAACAGTTATATAATCTTTAGTGTATATGTTATACACTAATAATATCCAGTCCATCAATTTTGTCAATTTAAAGAAATTACTCTATTGTCAATCCCAACTTAAAAAGTCTGCAATTCTGTACTTGAATTATATTTTCATTTTAACTTGTATTCCCATCTGAACACCATCTTTCATAGCTAGATAATCTCTCTTAATGTAATGTTTCACCATCTTTTCTTCAATGTTTAATTTCTTAAGGAATTCTCTGGTTTAGGAACTTAGAGAAAATTTCAGTCTCCAAAAGGTTATTCTTCTCAGACTAGACACCTTCTAAAGTCTGCTAGAAAATTATTTTTGGCATCCTGACTATAATTTCCAAAAGAAACTGGCTCTCATTTTTTTTTTTTTTTTAGGATAAAGTACCTCCATCGTCAAACCATTAGCCTGTAACTATGCTTTATAAACTGAGCTGGGTATTTAGTAATTTTCCAGGCAGGTAACTCAGAGCAAAAAATTTTTCCTAGGTAAAATTGAGTACAGCACAGTATGTAACAACCCAGTAATTCTCACTCAGTCTACATGTAGGGCAGGCTGCAATTCCTCATCAAAGGTAAAAATCACTGAATTATTGACTAATTTGCAATAATAAATAATGGCTTCTTTATGCTATTTCATGCAGATTTTCAATCTCTCACTTTGACTTCCTATTTTGTGTTATGAAATGTAAGACTTGGAGATTCATCAGAGAAAGCAGAATGTAGAAAGAACAAGTCACAGACAGGTTCCTATATATTTTTGCTTTAGATGGCCTTTAGATGGCTCTGATACATTCACAAGGAACCAGGAAACATTTCTTCCTCCCACCCCCACCTCACCCAATTGCCCACCTCACCCTGTTGTAACTGCCTCTCAGAATTTAACAGAATGCTCTAAAGGTGAGAACACTCAATCTTCCACGATACATCCCACCATCATCCATCCTCCTGAAACCAATTGCCTTTCAGTTTCAAAAATGAAGCCCTGGTTCTTGGGAGAGAGGAAATATTTTTATTCATATATTTTGATCCTTTGGTTGTATGTGATATCCATTCCATTGTCTTACTGTGGGGAGGCTTGTGGTTTGAAAGTCTCTAGTTTGGAAAGCCTTCGTGTTTGAGGAAACTTGATACTGGTTAACCACTGAGGTAAGCAACTTGGGACTTGAATAGTGCTTTTGCATAGAGTGTTTTTCTGCTTTAATACTGTGAAACTGAAATAAGAGAAAAGAATAGCAAGGATATTCATTCTTTACAGTTTCATTTTCTCCATTCTAGTATTTCTTTCTCATTTCGGATGTTCTAGATATACTTCTAATTGTTTTCCATGGGTTATTTTGTCTAATTTTCCTAAAAGCTAGACTAGACCCTAAAGTTCCAATCCTGTTGCTTTTCATATCAATCTTCTTCACCCTCCAATGGCTTGCTATTGTGCGTTAAATAAAAAGGAAATCTTTTAGGCCTTGAAATATCATTCACTTCTCTCTGCTTTACCTCAGACTCTTTTCTTCATGGCCTCCTTTTCAGTCACAATGCTTGCCTGCATTACTATTCTGTGTTTCTGTTTATATGCTTTTTATCTTAGATTTTTTTCTTGTATCAATTACTTTCCATCAGGCCTTCAAACACCTCATTTAGGTCTTTGCTGAAGCATCTTTGAAGCCAAGTCTGATTCTAGTCAATTTGCCGTCATGTATTTAGTTATCTGATCTCATTTTCCTATCTGTTACTTTTGGAATTTTAAGGTCTACATATTTCTTGTTATTTGTGTTTCATTGTAATTATTCTCACTCGATAAGAATGCAAGCTTCATTAGGAAAAATATTTACCTTTTACTCCAGTGCTACCTCTATATTTTAGTCATTAGTATAAAAAATTTGGTTTAAAAACCAGAGCTCTTGTTTACTAGTTCTGATTGCATGCACAAATCTTCTATCTTCAATGGAACTTTATATTCTTGTGGGGTTTTTTATCTGTATTGGACATTTAGTGTTGGAATGTTTGATTTCCTTATATACTGTTAGTAGCAATCTTTCAGTGGATATATAGTTAACAAATACTATATCTTTATTAAATGTGCTTTGTTCTTTATTTCCTTCATTACATAGAAGCATTTCAGTCACATTTATCAATGTGTTCGGGGGTGTTGCGCACTCGCGCGCATGTGTGTGTGTGTGTGTGTGTGTGTGTGTGTGTAGAAAATAGAAAAGTTGTGGAACGAAGGGACATTGTACAATATATAACATTACTGATTGATAAGAGGCGTAAGTGTGAGAGTATGAATAGAATTTGCAAGGAATATGTATTTTATTGCTATCTATTTATTATTTATTTATTATTATTTATCTGTAAGTATCTATAGCTAATTTTATGACTAAAGTACCTTTGCCATCCAAATACTATACTGGAAGAAAATGAGGAGTAGTCTAGCCAAGCCATAAAATCAGACAAGATCTTCTATTCACTGAACTGCAGGACATTTGCTGAAAATGTTCTCTACAGTCTGGATCTCAGAAGAAAAGAGCACTGAGAAAAAAGCATGTAATTTCTCTAATGTTCTTGCCAAAAACTGCATACTCTAAATCTAATCATGAGAACACATCAGCCAAACTCAAATTGACGAATACTCTAAAAAAGAGCTGACCAGCACACTTCAAAAGACACAAATAGCACTTTCCACAACAACCGTCCGTTCTGTGTCCTGTATTTTTTCCTAATCTTGCAGAGTCATCATAATTATGAAGACCATAAAAGGCAGAATTTTCTGATTATCAGAACATCAAATAAGAAAAAATAAAATAGCATGAATAGAATGCAATTTTGTGCATCCATTAAATTGTAAACTTGTTCAGTCTTAAAATATTCGATTACTTGAAAAGTAGATTATTCAATAGAAAGAAAAGATCCCTCGTATAATACATATCCTGTTTTAAATTACTGAAAATTCTTTAGAGATCCGTAAGTATGGTATAGCTGTCAATATGACAACCAAATCTATCTCTTCTAAAAAAAATCAAGTCTTAGGTAAATATTTTATATCTATTAGCACCAAACCTATGTATCTGTTATCTAAAATTAGTTTGAGTCTTCCAATTTATCAGAAGGTGTGGCAATTTAGAGACATGATTCAGAGAAGACTAGAGATTTCTATGTGTCTGGCAGTTCTGAAAAATAAAGTGTGACTATAACATTTTGGTTAAGTGTTCCTTATTAAGCTGGATGTATTAAAATGCCCAAGTTACAACCTAGGTATTCAAGTTTAGTATTTATTTTTCATATCATATTCTTTGTAAGTTTTGTCTGCTTGTAATTCCTCTACTTCATTTTGTCTCCAAGATTGTAGGTTTGGGGTAGGTAGTTTTTAATTAATTTTTTTAAAAAAGATCCCATTGAAGGTATAACTCTGCTATGTGCAAATGGACAATTCTAAAACTGAGAAATTGGTTAATAAAAGAGAAATGAAACTGCAGTGTCCTAAGCTTAAAGGCATGATGAAGTACTAACCTGAGGGTCAAACTTTCCTTTTGTTTTCTTTTCCTTTCTAATTCTATGGTTTGTTGTCAAATACAACTGTCAACCTAAAATATCAGTCACCTTAAAAGTGAAATAGGAAACCAAAAAGGGAGAAGAAAGCAACGAAGGAAGGAGGAAGGCATGGAGAGAGAGAAAAAACTGACCACACCAATCCTAAATGTCAAATACCTAAATTCAATGGATATGTATTTCACGTAGAACTTGAGAACTCCTGGGACAACACCTGCTACCTCGTAAAAATCCCTAACTCTTAATTGTATTGGATACCAAGCAGCATGGCTTTGTAATGATTCAAGGTCTTATGCAATGATAAGGGAGGTGTTTGGTAACTGGCCCTCTTCCAGTCATTCATAGTAGCAATGTTTTTCACTGTCTAGGATGCCTATAGTCCTCCCTTGAGTCTAGACTCTAGAGATGATGTGATTAAAATGAGAAGTTTCCTAAAGTGCCTGAACTGAATTATGTATGTGTAGGGCGTAGTCTTCTATGAAATACTATGAATATGTTCCAATGTCTTTGTCATTAATATTTTGCCTTTTTCTACTTGAGCCACTATTGTATGTTCAGTACCTAAAACAAAACAAAACAAACTTTAATATGGTTTAAAAATGATTTCTGTGTATCGATTTTCTTGCTTGTTGCAAAAGAACAGATAACAACACAGAAAAATAATCCTGTACATTTCTCTTTCCAGCACTATCTTGCCACAGTTGCTTCAAAAGATAAGAAGAGGGTGGAGATAGGCTTATTGTCTTTATCTAAGAGGTGCTGATATGTTTCTGGACAGGATGAAGAAAATTCTAGAATCACTTCCCCATAACTTGCTTGGCGTCAAATTGTTGCTGTCATTGATGCAGTTTGCACAGCAGAACAAGTAGGTTTAAAGAGATGTGATAACATTTATGCATATTTAATTTAGTGTGCATTTATGCATATTGAAATTACTGTGCAATGTTTAATAAAAGTATGGGTGCACAAGGAGATAATGGATGGATAGAGTATATTAATAGCGACATTTCTAGTACTCAAGTCCATACAAAAGTGGTTTGTACTATCCAAAGGTGCAATAGGTAGTTCCATCTTTAATTATCATATTATGATATAATTCAACTTCATCTTTTATCTTGGTTTTCAATAGATACCTAGTTAATCTCTCATTTATACAGCAAAAACTCAAAAGTCAGAAACTGTAGGTTGAATACCATGTGCTAGCAAACCACTGTTCTTGGGATTGAAGATAATCAGTAACAGCCCTCCCTGCAAACGAAACCTTGTTCAAATTTAGTATCCATTCTGGTTGGTAATGTAATGAAATCAATTATATAAAGAGTGTATCACATGTAGACAAATCATGTAGAAGCATATAAAGCAGTAAGAACCAATTCAGACAACTAATATAGGGAGGGATTAGCATTTTAAAGACTCTTCTCAAGTAAGATTTCCCCATAAAGGTGACACTGGAGCAAGATAAAAAAAATATATATATATTACTGTGCTATGTCCAGTAAAGGTATGGGTGGACAAGGAGATAATGGATGGGTAAAATGTATTAATAGTGACATGTCTGGTACCTAAGTCCATACAAAAGTGGTTTGTACTATCCAAAGACACAATAGGTAAGTTCCATCTCTCATTTATTCACCAAAAACTCAAAAGTCAGAAACTGTAGGTTGAATACATATATATATGTGTGTGTGTGTGTGTGTGTATGATATATAGACAGACTGTTTTAGGCAGAAAGAATGGCTAATACAAAGATTCTAAGTTATAAGCATGCTTTGGCATGCTTCAAGATGTGATGAGCCCATCTAGATGGAAGGATAAAAGCACATGTGAAAATGCTCACTATGTGGACAAGGCTAGCCTCCGACTTTCAGAGATCCTCCTGTGTCTGCCTCCTAAGTGGTGGATCCATGGTATTAAAGCCATGTATCACTGTGGCCTAACTTTAAGAATTAGAGGCATATAATGTTGTTACTGTTAAATGATATGTAGAGATGGACTGTTAGGGTTGTGTCATGAGTGGAGATTAGCACAGCTAAACATACTTCTTTTAATAGTGCTCTGGAAAGTCATATGAGCTACAAATAAAAATGGAAGTTTGAGTGGAGCCATTAATTTAGCTACAGAGAAGGCTAGAGAAATGTGGCATAGCTGCAGGGAGAGAGGAGCCTGAAAAAGGTATTTCAAGAGTATAGTGGGGGTAGACTGAGGTTTATCTGATGAAATTAGAGACACTGGAAAGGGAGAACATTTGCGTATATTGAATCTTTGATTTAAGTATCCAGAGCTTATAACTAGCTTATCTCTCGGGAAGTACAGTCTTTCCTATAGAAGGCAATTTAGTGAAATAAGCAAACATAAAGTAGTGTTGATTTATTTATCAAGCATATTTTTAAAATAATTAATCAGTAAGGTTATTAGTTCAAAGTATTTGATAAAAGTTATCACAGGCCAAGATAACAAATGATATGTGACCAGTGTCAATAGTAAACTTGTATAGTTTCATGAATGCATTTCAGAAAGCCCAGAAAACCAGGGCAGGATTCAGACAGGAATAGTGTACCATGGGCAGAGTCAAAAGGTAAGTGTAATGGGATTGCAAACCCATTGGAATAATAGTATAGGCTGCCCTGACCACCCAGTTCTTCCCGAGTCTAGACCACCAACCAAGGATTGTACCTAAAGGGATCGTTGACTCCAGAGACATCTGTAGCAGAAGATGGCTTTGCCTGACAGCAATGGAAGGGGAGACCCTTGGTCCTGGGGAGGTTTGATGCGCCAGAGTAGGGGGATGCTTGAGCAGTGCAGTGGGAGAGTGTGCGTAGGTGGGAGAACACTCTCATACAAGCAAAAGGGAGGGGAGAGGGCAGATGTGGGACTGGGGGGTGGCGGAGGGGTAACCAGGAAGTTATATCATGGGATGGGGATTGGCAGAGGGAGTAACCGGTTTGTGTGGTATCATTTGAGATGTAAATCAATGGAATGATTAATAGTAATAAAGAAAAAATATATAAAAAGGTAAGTGTAATAAATCTTGGATGATAGATAAAATTTCATTCAAGGAAAAGGGAACATAAACGACAAGGCAATGAGTGTGTTAGAGAGCATGGATTACAGACCTGTTCTTTCAGGAAAGGAAGGTTTCTCAAATGGTATAACTTATTTGATTTAGGCAATATGTCTTATCTAAAACAAATTAAAATTTATGAGCTTAGAAGTTAATTCAAAATGTATTTTAATTTATTAGCACATGAATATATATACAGACATACATATATATGTATATATACAGACATATATGTATATGTATATATATACAGACATACATATATATGTATATATATGCGATATTTTAAAATGTCATTAACTTCATCTAGAAGTTAGTGAGAGATGGAGAATTTTTGTCATCCAGAGATAGTTTATAAGAGAAAGCTTATAAGAGAAGACAAACTGATGTTAATTTTTGACCTCAAACAAATCTCTAGAAATAATAGTTACATGGGAAGTAAGCTCATATGTGACAGTTTTAAAATCACAGCATAGGGAAATATTTTCTTCAGCCAAAACAAGTAATCACTATAAAACTGTACAGCTTCTAAGGAGGAAGACTATTTTTCCTTTTATAATGTTTTCACTATTATTCCTCCCACATGGTTGTTAATTGTACATTTCTGGACACATACAGGCCCAGAAAAGTTCAGTATGTCACTAATTATCATTCAGGCTTTCAAACCCATGTGCCTCAAAGGAAAGCCAATAATGAGACTAAACAGAGGTGGGAATGTTAACCCATGGTTGAAATCTGTAATTGTGTTGTGCCTCCACTTTCAAGACTGTAGATGAGTTGATAAGCCTAAAATCAATTATGAAACTCCCGAGTCCCAGGTAGTTATGGCTTACTTGTAGAAAGACTTGAATCCTTGCTTGGTGAGCTATGAAAACCAGAGAATAGTCAAATACAAAGATACACAGGAGGCAGGAAGTGCATAGATCATATAGCATGACACAGTTGCCAGATTAACTTTGTGATTAACTCTTTCAAGTTTTCAAGACAATGAGGAATCAAAAGTCTAAGGAGGAAACTCCCAAGTACAGCAATGTCACAAAGTATTGACAAGTGTCATGCCCAGCACATGTAAGGTAGGCTGAGGGCTCTAACAGCTGAACTGTCATTTGCAGTTACCTTTTTTATTACTTATTTTTGTGTTGTGATTATAATTACAAGATTTATCCCTACCCTTTACTCTCGAAAAATCTTCTCAAATACCCCTCTTTGTTCTCTTTCAAATTCACGACCTATTCTTTCAATAATTGTTGTTAGATGCAAATATATTTGTGTATATGCATATACTTTTGAAGAAAGAAATTCAGATCTAGATCTTGAAAGGATTAGTAATGTTTTCTACATTGCCTCACTCAAATTTACTTATTTAAGAGCAATCTACCACCTTTACTTACCTCGAGGAAGTAGTCAACTTTGTTTTTGCCTATTTTTAATTTCATTTTTTTCTTGTTTTAATGTTAGCTCTACATGTGATAATGTTTTAGGAACAAATTACATTATACTGTCATCAGACTAGGTAAAGAGAAGTTGTGAGTGATTTCAACAGCCCAGTTTCACACTTAAAGATGCATGGGGATTTATCTGAGTAGTATAAGTATTTGGAAACTTTCAAAACAGAGCTAAATTGCTTCTTATAGTCAGTTTTACTCACCATACCCAGAAGATAATGCACTAAAAGGAAAGAGCACAGTCTCAGATTCAAAAATTGAATTCCAACTACACCTCCACCACAACCAAATATACACAGTATAAATAATCACATTCTCTAAATCCATAGTAGAAAGCAATTGAAAAAGGGTCAAATACTATTGTCTCCATTCCTTTATTGGGTTTGTGTGCACCAACAAGATTTGAAAGCATGTTGAAGTACCATCATTCAACAGTTCATATAGAACAAGCAACCTGCTGGTGACCCCACGTCTCTAAAATCAATTGGTACAATATCTACTTTTCTAATAGTTCTTCTCCACCTTTTCTAATCTAGTTCAGATTTATTTACTATCATTCATTATTTCGAATTTTGATATGATTAGGCGTTAAGGGCTCTAGGAAATTACAGAATCTGATTTCACTCTTCTAGAGTCAGGTCGATCATTTGTTTGCTCTATAAACTCTGATGTGGTGCTGATGCAGAAAGTCTAGCTACCAGATGTCGTCCAGGAAACACATTAAGCAATTGCTATAGTTTCTGGCTCAAGGATTGTTCAGGTTCCTCTTGGTACTCAGTGGTTTTATTTTCTTCAGTTTGTTGTCCCATTCTTTGTATAAGATATTTCAAGCATGGTTAGATTTTACTAGGTGTCATCAAGTAACTAAAATCTACACATCAGATACCACTTGCTCTTCAGGAATGACATGTTTAGAGGAACAGCACAACATCATCTGCCTGCAGACAATGGCCTGCCTTGCTTTGCATCTTTCCTGTGGAGGCACCAACAGTTTTGGACAATTTAGTATTGGGAACATAGTTGGAGATGAATTTTTATGAAAACTTTACATTAACACTTAGCATGTGATCCTTCGACGTCAATTTGTTTTTGGTAAAAACTGAGGTTCCATTTGTTGCCTTTCACTCAGTGCAGGCTTTTTGTCATTCCCCGTTCACTCAAGAAGGCTTTAGAAATAAACGTTGTTTTTGCTTTTTTGTGTTTTTATTTTAAGAGTCAGAAAAGGTTTTAGCACAAAAGCAGCACACTATTTCCTGTCTCTTGAGATCTGTCCTAAAGTTAGCTCACTTTTTCTTAGCTCCTTGATGTACTTATTTCTAAAACTGTTTTCTATTCTTTTCTTCCTTCCTTCCTTCCTTTCTTCCTTTCTTTCTTTCTTTCTTTCTTTCTTTCTTTCTTTCTTTCTTTCTTTCTTTCTTTCTTTCTTTCTTTCTTTCTTTCCTTCCTTCCTTCCTTCTTTCCTTCTTTCTTTCCTTCCTTCCTCCCTCCCTCCCTCCCTCCCTCCCTCCCTCCTTTCTTTCTTTCTTTCTTTCTTTCTTTCTTTCTTTCTTTCTTTCTTTCTTTCTTTCTTTCTTTCTTTCTTTCTTTCTTTCTTCCTCTCTTTTTCCTGCTTGATAGTTCTTCAACGTAACCTGTTCAAATCACTTTGGTAGTATTCCCCAAATGAATTTTAAAATGACAGAAATAACAAGAGAACTCTCGCCAAGTCACAAAGGTAAGAGGGAAGTAGTGGCAGAGTTGGGTGGGCCACAGAGTTCCCTTCTTCTGCTTGCTTCACAGTGTTACCTACACTTCTGTCTCTTGGACTCTGAATCTCTGGATCTCTTTGGAGCTGTTGGGAAGGTTGTTATCCACCGTCATGGTATAGTGAGGAATTAAGATCTTCCCTTAGCGCAGTGGTTCTTACCCTTCCTATGTTTCGATCCTTTAATAGAGTTCCTTATGTTTTGGTGACTCACAGTCATAAAATTATTTTAATTGCTATTCTATAAGTGTAATTCTGCTACTGTTATGAATTGTTATGTAAATATCTGTGTTTTCTACTGGTTTTATGCAACCCCTGTGAAAGCTCTTTCGCTCTTCCTCTGTGATGTTCTCCTCACTTTTTAGTTGGATGTAGGCACACATTTCTCACTGTTAAGCTGGATGTGGGCACACATTCCTCACTGTTTAGCTGGATGTGGGCACACATTTCTCACTGTTTAGCTGGATGTGGGCACACATTTCTCGATCCCTCTATCCTACATCACCACCACCTGCACTTTTGTACTTGATGGGGGTATGGATGAAGTCCTTGAGCCCTTTGGGATAAGTGTTCTCATCTAGAAGTTCTTCTAGAAGGTTTATAACCTTCTTGTCTATTAAGGCCACATCTCTCATCCATTACTACTACACTGTATCAAAACTATATCAAAAGTCTTTGGAGACTCACACTATTAATTCTGTATAAGACGTACCATTGTATATAAGCTTTCTCGGCATATTCAGCTCCACTAGCTGTCCTATCTATGCATTGAAAACCCAGGTCTTTCTCTGTGTTAGGCATATTTCTGCCTAGGCATTCTGACTTTCACTTCACACTAGCCCAAATGAACTTCATGAAAGCCACAGGACTGTGCCAAAATTAACCACAAGCCCCTAAAGTGGGAACGTAAGGCTTCTTTGGTGAGTCAGTTGTGTTGCATGGTGTTTTGCTAAAGCAAACAAGTGAAGAAACATTTCGTTGAAGCAGACAGAGGTGAAAGACTAAGGCAGACTCATAAAGGAACATTTCACTGAACCAGACACAGGAGAAATGATTTTTTGCCAAAGCAAGCATGTGAAAGGAGAAGTGATGAAGGACTCTTCCCTAACAACATGAGGCCCACCTTCCATTGCAGAGTTGAGCTCCATTTGTAGGGACTCCATAGAGAGAAGCTCACCAAAAAAAAAAAAAACCCAAAAAAACAACAAAACAAACAAAGAAAAACTTCTGGTGATGTGCTACAACTTCTTGCCACTTCTCCAGACTCAGGCTGTTGGTAGAGTGATGTCAATTGAGATACACTCAAGTGCCTAGGCAGTATACGTGCTGAAGCAAGACCATAGAGGACACATGACGTTTTGGGGGAGTATAAAAAGAACTCTGTGGACAGTGAAAGAGGCTGGGTTAGGCTTGCTTATAGAGCAAGCTGTGCAACAGTTTTTAGTTTTGCATCTTTGCTGATCTTCAATTCGCTAAAAGAGGCACAGCTGAGAACTTCTCCTGGTGTTCCTGCTGGTCCCTCCTGCTGGCTTGTGCCAAGGCTTGGCCCTATCTCTGTTAGGTAGTGCTACCACTACTAATTTGTATTTGCTATCGTGACTCTACCAAACCTGACTGTTGGTACATCTGTGATGTGTTTTGTGAGTTGATCGAGTTGTCATTGTTGAATTGTCAAGTTTTTGACAACATAGATAGATGCAAGTTGTTTAAAAGAATTATTTTTAAACAGGTCTACTTTATCTTTATCTTTTTTTATTACTATTATCTCTGGTGGTTTGTGGGCTAGATGAGAAGTTATAGTGTTTAAGACCCATCATTATAAGCCGGGCGATGGTGGCACATGACTTTAATCCTAGCACTTGGGAGGCAGAGGCAGGCGGATTTCTGAGTTCGAGGCCAGCCTGGTCTACAGAGTGAGTTCCAGGACAGTCAGGGCCACACAGAGAAACCCTGTCTTGAAGAACAAAAAGAAAGAAAGAAAGAAAGTAAGAAAGAAAGAAAGAAAGAAAGAAAGTAAGAAAGAAAGAAAAGACCCATTATTATAAATAAGGTTTGAAAAAAATTACATTTTTAATTCGTTTTTATAAATCTCCTTTAAAAATAACTCCCATCTATGTTGTCAAAACTTGAGAGTTCACAGATCAACAATGACAACTCTATCCACTCACAAACACTTCAGAGATGTACCAACAGTCCAGTTCCATAGAGTTAGGATAACAAAAATAAATCAACAATGGTGATACCACCTAACAGAGACAATCAGACCTCAGCCTCAACACAAATCAACAAGAGAGACCAACAAAAATGTCATAAAAAGTTATTGAATGTACCTCTCTCAACAAAATAAAGATCAACAAGGACACAAAACCAACAACCATTGCACAACTAACTCTATAAACAAGCCTAGCCCAACCTCATTGTTTGTCAAGTCTGAATTACACCCTTACCAAACATCACATGTCCTCCAGGGCTTTTGCCTCAACACATGTCTTGCCTCAACATGTGTGTCTGTCTCAACTGACATTACTGTACCAATCAGTCCAAATCCACAAAAGTGAGAAAAATCCATAGCAAATCTCCAAATGTTTCTTGACATATTTCTGTCTATAGAATTTTGACAAATAGAACTCAACTGCACAATATAAGATGCACCAGTACATACATTTCATTAACAGCAAATAATCCTTCATCATGTGTACTTTCACATACTTACTTTAATAAGATATCCTTTCTCCTGCTGAAAAAGCATTTGACAAAATTCAGCATCCTTTCATGCTTAAAGTCTTGGAGAGAACAGGAATTCAAGGCCCATACCTAAACATAGTAAAAGCAATATACAGCAAACCGGTAGCCAGCATCAAACTAAACGGAGAGAAACTTGAAGCAATCCCACTGAAATCAGGGACCAGACAAGGCTGCCCCCTTTCTCCTTATCTTTTCAATATTGTACTTGAGGTACTAGCTCGGGCAATTCGACAACATAAGGAGGTCAAAGGGATACAAATTGGAAAGGAGGAAATCAAACTATCATTATTTGCAGACGACATGATCGTCTACCTAAGTGACCCAAAGAACTCCACTAGAGAGCTCCTACAGCTGATAAACAACTTCAGCAAAGTGGCAGGTTACAAAATCAACTCAAGCAAATCAGTGGCCTTCCTATACTCAAAGGATAAGCAGGCTGAGAAAGAAATTAGGGAAATGACCCCCTTCACAATAGCCACAAACAGTATAAAGTATCTTGGGGTGACGCTTACCAAACATGCGAAAGATCTGTATGGCAAGAACTTCAAGACTCTGAAGAAGGAAATGGAAGAAGACCTCAAAAAATGGGAAATCCTCCCATGCTCATGGATCGGTAGAATCAATATAGTTAAAATGGCCATTTTGCCTAAAGCACTATACAGATTCAATGCAATACCCATCAAAATCCCAACTCAATTCTTCACAGAGTTAGAAAGAGCAATTATCAAATTCATCTGGAACAACAAAAAACCCAGGATAGCTAAAACTATTCTCAGCAACAAAAGAAAATCTGGGGGAATCAATATCCCTGACCTCAAGCAATACTACAGAGCAATAGTGTTAAAAACTGCATGGTATTGGTACAGTGACAGGCAGGAGGATCAATGGAACAGGATTGAAGATCCAGAAATGAACCCACACACCTATGGCCACTTGATCCTCGACAAAGAGGCTGAAAACATCCAATGGAAAAAAGATAGCCTTTTCAACAAATGGTGCTGGTTCAACTGGAGGTCAGCATGCAGAAGAATGCGAATTGATCCATCCTTGTCTCCTTGTACTAAGCTCAAATCCAAATGGATCAAGGACCTCCACATAAAGCCAGACACTCTGAAGCTAATAGAAAAGAAACTGGGGAAGACCCTTGAGGACATCGGTACAGGGAGAAAGTTTCTGAACAGAACACCAATAGCGTATGCTCTAAGAGCAAGAATTGACAAATGGGACCTCATAAGGTTACAGAGTTTCTGTAAGGCAAAGGATACCATCAAGAGGACAGATCGGCAACCAACAAATTGGGAAAAGATCTTCACCAATCCTACATCAGATAGAGGGCTAATATCCAATATATATAAAGAACTCAAGAAGTTAGACTCCAGAAAACCGAACAACCCTATTAAAAAATGGGGTACAGAGTTAAACAAAGAATTCTCACCTGAAGAACTTCGGATGGCGGAGAAGCATCTTAAAAAATGCTCCACTTCATTAGTCATTAGGGAAATGCAAATCAAAACAACCCTAAGATTTCATCTTACACCAGTCAGAATGGCTAAGATTAAAAATTCAGGAGACAGCAGGTGTTGGAGAGGGTGCGGAGAAAGAGGAACACTCCTCCACTGCTGGTGGGGTTGCAAATTGGTACAACCACTCTGGAAAGCAGTCTGGCGGTTCCTCCGAAAACTGGGCACCTCACTTCCAGAAGATCCTGCTATACCACTCCTGGGCATATACCCAGAGGATTCCCCACCATGTAATAAGGATACATGCTCTACTATGTTCATAGCAGCCCTATTTATAATTGCCAGATGCTGGAAAGAACCCAGGTATCCCTCAACAGAAGAGTGGATACAAAAAATGTGGTATATCTACACAATGGAGTACTATTCAGCCATTAGAAACAATGAATTCATGAAATTCTTAGGCAAATGGATGGAGCTAGAGAACATCATACTAAGTGAGGTAACCCAGACTCAAAAGGTGAATCATGGTATGCACTCACTAATAAGTGGTTATTAACCTAGAAAACTGGAATACCCAAAACATAATCCACACATCAAATGAGATACAAGAAGAAAGCAGGAGTGGTCCCTGGTTCTGGAAAGACTCAGTGAAACAGTATTTGGCAAAACCAGAACGGGGAACTGGGAAGGGGTGGGAGGGAGGACAGGGGAAGAGAAGGGGGCTTACGGGACTTTCGGGGAGTGGGGGGGGCTAGAAAAGGGGAAATCATTTGAAATGTAAATAAATTATATCAAATAAAAAAAAAGACAAAAAAAAGTAGACTTTGAAAAAAAAAAAAAAAAAAAAAAAAAGATATCCTTTCTCCTTTGTCTATTTCAACAAAACATTCCTGCACAACTCTTCTGTAGTTGTACACTGGTGTCCCCTTCAATAAAACTTTCCTTCACGTCATTGCCTTAACTAAATACCATCCAATACAACTGACTTTCCAAAACACCCTTAAGTTCCACCTCACATTTTGAAAACAAAATTAATATACTAGATCATTGGCTCAGTGAATCGCTTGTTTTAGAGCCACGTTTTGGTAACAAGGATGATTGGTTGAATTATCTTAACTGCTCTTAAATTTGTTATTGTCCTCAATTTACCTGACTTTTTTTTTTATCAACTAACACTGGAGAATTCTATGGGCTGGTAGACTCTTTTGTTTGTTGAGCCTCTATCTGTTCTTATATAGGTTGTTTAAGTGTCTGTAATTTTTCTTTTGTTATGGGCCACTGCTCTTGTCAAAGAGGTTGGTTTGGTAAGCATTGTAGGGACAAGGCTGTTGTAATGTCAGCAGTGGCCCCTTTTATAAATTTGGAAACTTAAATTTTCACATTCACAGTTTTGTTGGTGATTCAGATAAGCTCTTTGGCTGCATAGGATACAGCAATAAAACTCTATGTGTGTATACAAAGTATAAAGGAGAAGTGGTATATAAGGAAATCCAGCCATTTCAGGACCTCCAGAAACATGAAGTGGGTGCTATATGAGATAGAATGGTCCACTTGACTGATGATTTACCGTTACCACCTTCTTGCCATGAAACTCGAGAAGAACATGAAGAGTATGCTGCTCTGCATTGTGCCCCACACTGAGCCCAGACACTGGCAGGTAGCTGCAAGGTACCACCTGCACCTCTTTCACAAACATTTTCACATACTAGCCTGCAGAATTGGAGTTGTCCATAATGACAGAGTGAGAGTAGAGTGATCTCCAAAGTGATCTAGTTGTTAGTTGGTCTCCTGAGCATATCAGAGCTAGGCTAGGTGCCTGTTTTTACTAACAGCTACCGCCATTTCATTCAGCAGCAGGATCTCTGAGAAAAGAACCTTCAAATATCCTTACTAGTCCTTTTCTAGAAATAGATACATTTCTAAATGTTATGGATAGAGAGTGATGCCTATTTTCATATTCATTCCACTTCCAGACACAGCAGTGGTCTCTGTTTCTATATTCTTGAAGGAGAATAGTTCATACCCAGGCACAAATAGAGCGATCAAGTCCAGGCTTATCTCTGCAGGCAATTAGGCAAAGTAAAGTACATGCTCTAATGTACCCTGGAAGGTGCAAGAGTTAAGCAGCAAGATCAAAAGCCTGCTTCTGATATCTGGACTTTTCAATCTGGACCTACCATATATCACCTTCCTTGTCTTCCCCTAGGACAGTATTGGAGTATTCTTTTCCTCAAATAAAGGGAGGAGGTTTCTAAGACAGTGCCTCCCCAACATTCAGTTTGTGAAAAAGAGATGCATTAGATATATACAATTACATAATTATAAATGAAGTTGTGTTAATTAGGAGTAAGGGCAATTTTGTCTTGCATTTCCTCCCTAGGGAGGATCTTCCTGAGAACAAGGTGAAACCTCTTGAGACTAACTTTGCTATTTTTACCAGTACCTTGCCCTTGCTTGCTCTTTCTTTAATCTGGTCAGTTTAACTATCTCACACCCAGATTTTATTGGTATCTAAAACTTACATTCCTCTTAACTTGACCAAGTTATTTGTACCCAGACTTTCTGAGGACATGATACACTTCCATTGCTTGGTGGGATAGTTTCACAGACATTAGATTGGTGAATGTATGCAAGATGGCCCTCTGAATGAATGCTCATATGTAGTAGTTGAGTTACTATATGTTTAGTCAGTCATCCATAAAAAGACTTTACCCAGGAGGCTAGAAACTATTTTCTCCACCCTTTGATATTTGCAAATATCAGTACTCTGTTTTCAGGGAAAATAAGCAAGACTCTTGTTCAGGGAACCTCTGTCCTAAGTCATCCAGGCACCAGCACAAAATATTGCCAAAATGGCATTGGTGTGTCCCTGAGACTCTGAAAGGCAGTGGGTGGCACATTTTGTTGCTTTGGAGAATATAGACACTGCAGAACTTTGCTTCTTCCTAACACATAGAGAATACAACTTGTACCCCCAGGTTTGCAGCCTCCAAGGTGTGACATCTTGATGTAGATAATTACATTTTACTTTTCTCTGGAGTCCTGGCTGGAGTAATATTCTAAAACCTAAAGCCCTTTTGAAATGGATTTCTTTGAACACAATATACACGCTACAAGAATGGGAATAAAGTCTCTTTTGTACCATATTGCTAAGTTTAGCATCAGTATATTACAAGTGCTTGAAGTGACTGATAAATGAAGGAAGCCTGTCCTGTTGAGCTGATGGTTCAGGCAGGCAAGTGAGGTGGTCCTGCAGAGGCTATTCAGCCTACAGAGGCTCGTTAGCCACTGAGAATCAGCTGTTCATCTGGGAAGTATGTCCATGATCAGGTATGAAATGGTTCATCTTTCTTCAGGGCACATTTGAGGAATGAATGAAATATATAGGGTGACCAGAAAGTAAACATATTATTATCTTCAAAGGAGAGTTTCCTCTGTGAAAGTGTTTCCAATGTCTTCCAGAATATTTTTCTTTCATTAGTAAATTAGCCATACTTCTTCCTGCAAGGAATTGCAAGCAAATCAATGAAAGATAAGATTATATATTTTAGAATGTCATTTAGTAGATTGATACTATAATAGTTTTCCTTTGAAGCACTGAAACTTTAATGATGTGACTAAAATGTATTAAAAATTAAGTTTCTTTAGTAGCAGGAAGATATGATTCAATTTTTTTTTCTGAAAGCTGGAGTGGTGATTGATTCCTACAGTTTAACTGTTTGTAAAAGTAGACCAGTGACAGTTACTGAAATATTGTATGGCTCATAGTTTTCAGAAGTTTGAGACCCTTGCAACAAAGACAATGAACATGAAACATTATAATTATAAGTTTGTTATAGACCATCTGCCAAGAGCAGATACCAATCTTCACATGGGAGCAGTAAGCTGAATGGCTAAAGACATGGGAAGCTGGAGGCAGAATTATGTAATGCCATTTCTACCTCGAGCTTATTCATCAATAATTAACCTGGCAAATCTTAAGCTCAGTTAATAAAATTAAACATTCTTCAAACAGCTCCTAAGATACAGAGCAATACAGTTCTTGTGATATGATTGGATGTAAAGCAATCTATTCCTAATTGAAATAAAATATAACAGTTGAAAATTTTAAAGTTAGTTTCTTATTAAATCTCCATATATGACTGAAATACTGAAATAGCAAGTGTTTTTCTCTTCTTTTTTTCTGCATTAATTTACTGACTTTTTCTTTAAGACAGAGCGTCACTCTGTAGGCCATCATAGCATGGGACTGCAAGATCTATATTTGCAATAAAAAAGTCATTTGTCTAGGGAAAAATGTCAGCATCTTAGATATAGTCAAAGACACTTTTAGCTAAGTCTCTAGACTATTTGTGATCCATTGAAGTTAATACACAAAATTAACTCTCATAGTTCTACAAATATTTTAGTAATATGGAAAATATTTGCATATCTATGGGGGTGAGGCTGGATTGTACATTGAACAGTCAGTAGAAATCGCCTTGAGGTACCATTGACAATCAGGTCCTATAAAGTTCCATACGGCCATTGCTTATAGCACTGATGCTATTTCTCCTTTCCAAAATAAGTAGCACTAAGGTCCCTTCTTACCATATTGATCTGCCTAAGTTGATCTATAATCCATACCAATACCCAATTCAAATTGTCACTTTTTTTATTCTTCAGAGAAATTCAAGTAAAGCTATACTTCTATTTTCAAAATAGCTGTCATTCCAAACATTGTGAGCCTTATTAGCATGAGGCCTCCCTTAGATGGTGTTATCTCAGCTCCTTTCAGGCTTAAATAGTAACTGACTAGTAATTGGCCTCAACTTATTTATATCAAAAGGACTGTTATACAACATATAACAATTTATATTATGTTTGTAATTTTTCACAAGTATTTTTTGACCTCTAACGCCAGGCTTTCTCTGGGGATCTGTATATCTGTCATCTAGACAGCCGTCTTGCATATGACCATGAAACTTTCAATCTCCTCCTTTAGTAGTTCTAAGATGTATGTATAAGCATCATACATCTTAGAAAACTCAGAAAACGTCTCTCTAGTAAGTTTTGCATAGTTTAATATTACTTTGTACTTGGTTCTTATTCTAGTATAAACATATTCGTATTGTGGCTTTATTAAATTTATTAAAAAATCTCCCCACCCTGAAAATAAAAACTTCCATTATATTCTACAGCACTTTGTTCTACCCATTAGAAACCTGAGTTGCCCCTCAGATTTTAGGTAATTCACACATATAGAGACATTTTAATCTAGCAACATGGCTGTTCTGGCAAGGAATCACATCCAAAAGCCTTCTAGGTGTATATGATCTAGATGGAGTGCAGATATACCTCTCGTACACACCTTTAATCACTAATACCAAAGGTGATAACACCCCTAAAGCACACCTTTAATCCCTAATAACAAAGGTAAGATTAGTTTGTTGAAGGAAGCAGCCATGTTTGAAAGTGATATCTAATTGAGGGGAAGACAAAGTGATGAATCAGAGAAAGATTTGACAGAATGAGTCAGAGATGGGATACGCCCAACTCACACAAGACCAGACAGAAAAGAAAGGCTAATTAAGAGCAGTCCAGGGAGAGAAAGGGATGCAGTGGTGTGTGGAGTCCTGGTAGCTTTACCAGGACAGTTCTACAGGGACTGATTGCAGAAAGAACATGCTCGATACAGGTGAAGCTAGAACAAGCCAGAGAATTGAACCAGAAGATTAGAATATATTGTCAAAGTGACGAGGCTAAGCAGAGTAATTCAGTGAGAAGCCAAGAAAAAGCCGATTTAATTCTGTCAGCTCGGAGATGAGTTTGGGCCAGAATGGCTGAGTTGATCCAGCCAGCCACAGTTCAGAAAGAGCTAGAGAGGATGAGCTTATTCAGCAGTAAGTCTCAGAGTGAAACATTCTAGGCCTGGGTTAGACTGCATGGAGGCCGGAAGCTTCCAGGAGTAGGCCTAGGTTAGTAGCCAGAGTCTGGAAGCTGACGCCTGCAGGATATTCAGGGTTGCACAAGATTAGATTATCCAGAGACTAGAAGCTTAGACCAAGCCATGTGTGTACACTGATTTGGCACAGCTCTTATCCCATCCACTCATCTGAGGAAATGAAAGCAATATTTACACACATGTAAGGAAAGCACTTGACTACAGTTTAGTGTTTCTTTCCACATCAAAGTTGGTAAGTGTTTGCCTAGTAGGCAGGAAGACCCAGATTGAATAACCCAAGCACCACAGGAGTAAGTTATTCTTTGCTACACTACCGTTCCAAGGCCAGTTTGGGCTACATAAGACCCTGTCGCAAACAAAAACAAAAACAAAACAACAAAACAAAAAACAAACAAACAAGCAAACACAAAAACAACTCGCCTCCTAAGAACTAGCAAATTAGAGTTTGTAAGGTTTTGAGGACAAAGTCAATTTTCAGTCAATACTCCAAACATGTGCCCATTTCTAAGTTCTCATTTCACAGTCCATTTATTTTCTTACCACACAATGCAATTTTCATTTCTGGTGGAGTCTTCTTCTAGTCAAAGAGTGGAAAGGAGAAAGGAAATTTACACTTTCCCGAAACAGGACTTATATTATCACTACCTATTAGTTACTAATTTTCTTACATCATCATCTGACATTTTTCCTAAGACTTCCGGGGTTCCTTTGCACAAGCAGAAGTATATAAAAATGAATAGGGCTTTTTCTCACCTCAATCATTACTCTAAAGCTACAGTTTGAAGCTAGTGGTTTACACTTGTACATACACCAAATATTATTCTCTTCTCTCAGAGGATGAAAAACAGCATATGAATCTTCCTTTCCCCAATTGATCTACAGATGATACTGATTTCCGTGCAATGTCCGTGCAGTTGCCGGTTCTGAAAGAGAAATACTACAAGATGCAGGATTTTGTGCCTAATTATGCCCGTCTTTGAAATAAACTCCATTTTAAAGTATTAACATATTCTATTTTCCTCTAGAATTATCAGAAATTCTGATTGCCTGGGCTAATTTGTTTGTGAAAACGTTCTCTTTATCTTAATGAATAACTTGAAGTTCTGACATTGGAAGTCACATCCCTAATATGTTATGAGAGAATCAGAAAATCAATCAGTTTCCAAAGGCATAACAAATAATGCAATTTCCTCTGTTGAGTAGTTGTCTTTATCTCTAGTAACGTTACACAGATTGTTTTGTAACTGCACCAATCTTCTATTTTAAAAGTATCTACTACATAGGTAAGATTTTTTGCCAAAACGTGGAAATTTATTTTGTGAGATCATGTTCATATCTGTGTGTTAGTTTAAGTTCTTATTCTTAGCTTTTGATCTCTTTAAGCTCAAAAGTCGAGACTTAAATTATACTTTATAAGAAGACATTACATGGCAAATTTTGAGTTTCAAACCCAGCAACAACTGACATAATTATTTAAGAATATAAGTAAGAAATATGGTAGTGGGGTACTGAAAATGTAGGCACCTTTGTTGCTAAGCAGCCTTGTGATAAACGAGATTTATCTATTGGGATTGTCTCTTCTCTTTACATTTGTAAAATTAAAAACAATAAAAAGGATCGATACGATCTGAAACCATGACTTAGAAGTTTCACATAACTACAACAAACTTAAAAATCTGTTGTTTCCTTGGAGAACAATTTCCCATAGTTCTTTACATTGGTGTAGTTCAGGAACCTGCGCAAAGTGCAAGCATTCAAAATTCTTACCAATTTACTAATGTATCCCTTTGAAAAGTCTTAATCTAATGGTTCTGGTAAAGTTCTCTAAGATAAAGGCCATTTTATCTCATATTGGGAAATTTTCTTTAAAAACTAGACGGATTTTTTTTTTCTCCTCCATCTTTAGTTACCTGAACCTTTCTAAGGAAATTTTAAAATCCCTTTTCAGACCCTTGGTGGGTGGGTGGGTGGGAAAAGAAACTACAAATCCCAGGAGGCAAAGCTGCAGATACCACCCTCCTGCTTTCTTCCCCCTAAATTGAGTTCGTGAAAACTCAGGTTGGGACATCCTGCTACATGCCTGAAAGAAGTGTCCCCAGTTCGCCCGGCCTTTTAGCATGGCATCATCTGGTGCCTTTAAGCCGGTGTCTAGGCGTCTACGCGCAACGCAACGCAGAGCGGGTAGGCGTGGCGGACATCACCTGTTCGGGGCGGCGCACGCGCAGTACGGGTGCGGCGAGGGGGCGGGGCGCGGGGCGGGGCCGACGGCGCCCGGCTAGAAGAGCTCCGCTGCTTCTGGGCTTCTCCGGCGTTGAGGAGGCAACCAGGAGGCAGGGTGTGAGAAGCTTCCTCGGCGCTGTCCAACATGGAGGAGCTGCCGGCCGCCCGCAAAGCCTGCGGACTGGACTGAGCTCGCACCGCTTTCCCCAGGCAGCCGGGAGGGCGCGGAGCCTCCAGGGCTGGGCAGCCTGCACGCCCCGGGGCGGACCCCGGCTGGCGGGGCTCGGACGGCCGCCTGCTTCTGCACCGGGACGTGTCCCGCCGAGCCATGGGCAACGAGGCGAGCTTGGAAGGGGAAGGGCTCCCCGAAGGGCTGGAGGCGGCCGCAGGCGGGGCTGGCGGCTCGGGGAGCGCCCTGCACCCCGGGATCCCAGCCGGCATGGAGGCGGACCTGAGCCAGCTGAGCGAGGAGGAGAGGAGACAGATCGCTGCTGTCATGTCAAGGGCGCAGGGGCTGCCCAAAGGAAGCGTCCCCGCGGCCGCTGCGGAGTCGCCCTCCATGCACAGGCACGCACAGCATGATGGAGAGGTCCAAGCATATATATACCGCTTCCCGTGCACGTATGTGTATGTGCCCGCACGGTGGTGGTACATATATGTCACCTCCCTTCATTTTATTCTACCTAATGGGGTGGCGATACGGCGATCATAAGCTTTTGGATAGGCAGAATAAAAATGATGCAGTGTAGAGTTTGTGGTGGGATAGTCATGGGTTGCATTCTTGGAATTGTGATTTTAGGTTGTGATTCCCCTCCCCTTGGCCTTTTGCAACCTTTTCCTCTAGGTTGGTGTGGAGAGACGCCCTACAGTGTCTTTACTAATCTGGAAATCTTCCATTAATACAACACAGACGTGTTGAAAAATGGAAAGAGCTGGGCTGCTTGTTTACCTGTAAGCTTAAACCTCCTTAGTGTTCTGAGGTCTTTTTCTCTGAGAATGATGTGTAAATATTCTTATAACAATACCTTTAGCCCCCTGGAGGTGACTGATCCTCCCTTCCCAACCTGTCCCCAGAGAACATGAGCTGCCTAGGTGAAAGGCATAGGATAAATATACCTTTTCTATTCAGCGAAGGCCCTAAGATATTTTGTAACATTAAACAGATGGTTTGGTCACAGCAGAGCGGGTGCTGTACATGTATTTCAGAATTAGCATATGCTAGTTTAAAAACCACTGCTCTTTTTATAATGCAAAAAAAAAAGACTTTCAGTTTATAGAACATGTGAATTTATATTACCTTAAAATTAGGTTTTAATACACACTTAAAAACAAAATAAATAAATGGCAATTATAAAACTAATCTTTAATATTAACATATTCATTTCCTATCTAGCTATTTATTTTCCACTTTCCTAATGAATAAGTTGCTTTCTAATTAGAGGACTGTGAGGGTATAATCTTGTTTTCTCCGCCTTTGTTATTGTAAACAAATCATTTAACTTTACATCCTTCAGCTGAGAAAATATCTATCCATGGTCCTGAAACATGCTTTGAAACCGCTGACAGGACTTCCAAAATCTTGACTTGAGATACTGAAAGGTGTAAAATGCTCTACTTCATAAACTTGAAAAAAGAAAATGCAAATACAAATGCGTAGTTTTGACAAATACCATAATGAGCTTAGCATAGGAGAAGTCTAAATTTCTGAAGGACAGTGATTTTGTTTTCATGTACTATCTGAAATACTGGGAATCTGTTAGGTAAAAATCCCTATTTAATTGAGAGAAAACACTAGCATACAAATTAGCCCCCAAATTTGAACTGTACTTATAGTTTAAAACTAGTATCATTTTGGCCTTTTTCTTTAATTATTTGCAAGATGACCTGGGTTTCTCTACTTGCTGGTATCTGGACTTTGGAAAAAACAGTAGTGTGCATTTAGTCTGTCATTTTGGGATAATAATGAGGAGCAGAGATCTTATTAGCCAGATCTATCATATTTTCCAGAGGGGCTCATGCAACAGGTGTAGCTCAGATACAAATGCAAGTGGGACTGGTGTTTGCATTTCTATCTTGCTTCTGTACAACAGATGCTGAAGAAATAATTCTGACTCCATATGTGTTATTTATGTCATACATCTATTGCAGTATACTTTTAGAGTTCCCCGTGACCAATTGAACACTTTGGGGTGGTCATTATTAGGTAATCTGTGCCCTAAATTGCAGCTGGTTATGGTTTGCCAAAGATATGCACAAAGAATTTCCGATTTTTGTAGCACATTTATATTTTACTGGGATATTTCTATAAAACACATTTTTGGGAAGTGATGCACCTGTATTATAATGAATCACTTGACCTGTCATTTAGAGTTTCAGAATCATCGTCATTAAATATACGTGTATATAGAAGGTCCAAATTACGTCAGAACTTAAGAGATGTGCATTTAAGAATGGCAGAATTTATTTATTCTTCTTTATTTTTTGAGAAGTAATGATTTTCAGTCTCAAGACCCAGATTCTTATCATATTGATTTTATATGACTCACAGCAAATTAATGTGCACTTCTCAATCCACGTGTGTCTCATGTCCCTTGCCTCTAAGGAATATAATAAGGCCTGTCTTACCTATCTCAGGAAGTCATTTTTAGGATGACCCAAAAGTTCACAGTGTGTTTGTTTGTTTTTGTTTTTGCTGGATTTTTAATAATGAGAAGTGTGATAATTATAAAGCACGGCAATCTCAGCGCCAGCCATGGAAAACACTCAATAGACACATGTTGTATTATTCATTATTAGAAATGCTTCTGATACAGATTTATATTCCTTTTCCTATGGATCAGAGAGCATGAGTCTACCTGGCAGCACCCTCTTTGTGAGGCTGGAGGCCAGACATTAAAATTAGGATCATGACTTGAAATTTTTCTCTTAGCTTTGAAAACCCATATTCTCTCTAGTATAGAACTCAATAGACATTTCTAAGGTTATTTTTATTTCTGATATGGAATATTTTATGTGACTCAGCACTGCCAAATTGTCATTGACTGCTGAGTTACATTTAAAAACATCTCATCATTCCAGCTGCCTCCACATCATGATATTTGCATATGCCTGAAATATCATTTTATCTGAAACAGTCTCTCTACTAACTTATGAAAGAAAGGTGCTAATCTGGGAATGACAATAGTAAAAATGAAAAAGGAAGTGGAATCAAACACGGATAACTTCAACTAGAATTAGAATAAGATTACAAACAAAATTCTTCAGAATGTTGATTTATTCGAGACCCAGTGAAAGACAATCTTATTACTACAGTTCATTTCATTCATGAACATGTGATGGGTGGCTTACAGCAAAACTCCTGTGATAGAAGATAAAACAATTGTAACTTGATGATTTCCTTTAGTGCTCCTTGGAGCCTCCCCTGCTGAGTGGCCATCTGCTACACTGGGTTTTGTTTGCTTTGGTTTGGTTTTGCTGGTTTTTGGTTTTTGCTTTGTTTTGTTTTTTTTTTAATATAAGAAAATAAGTCAAGTCTAAGGTCTTAAGTGAACATGGAAAGTATCCATTTAAATCTTAGAAAACCGTTAGAAGAACTCAAGAAGCCAAAACCTGATACGTCCATTTGTTGGTTTTCACATCCACTACTCATTGTTTCATCAAACATTAATGCTCTCCTCCAAGGAGCAAGGTCTGATTCTCTCAATGGAGAGACGAGTGACAAGGGTCCTTCTAGTTCCCAGGTCAGTGGATAAGACACAGATTGCATTTTAGTTCATTCCTAGCAGAACAGTCGTGACAGCAAGCAGCTCAGGAAACCCCAGTTGCTCAAGCACCTTTCCGTCTTCATCTGGTCTCAAGCTTCTCTCTTTGTGGGTTTCTTTCTTTTTGCCTTAAAAACAAAAACCAAAACAAAAAACCTTGCATTTACATCCTGAAAGCAATTAAAACTAAGTTACCAGTCTCCATGGCTATGTCAGTCTTTTCTGGCAGAGATATTCTTTAACACAACACAAGTTAATTTTTGTGGGGTGCTTATGCAATTGTAAAATGATGTAATAAATATAATAATGTGTGTCATATGCAGCTTATTTTCCACTTGTTATTACACTTACATAGAGTTAAATGAAGATGCTAACACAGATACAGATTAAGTTTAACAGTATTTTCAGAAAATAACAATTAGATAAAATCAAGAATAGAATTTTTTTGACCTTTGTTTAAAGGTAATCCTCAAGGACCACATTCAAAGGTGCAGTATAGTGAAGTTCCTAAATAATTACTATAAGATATGCACATCTTTAAGGAATTCCTTTCAATGGAGTTTTGCATTGTATTAATTGAATGTGGAACATTTCTAGAATAATGCTAAACTCTGTACATTGTATCTCTTTGGAAATAACCTATTTTCAGTTAGGAACTGTGGCTTTTCTTCCTTTCTATGAACAGGGAATCTGTAAAGAGGCATTTGCAATATGTTTAAATATAAATACATAGTAATGATTTTTTTTTTAAATCACAGGTATTTTGGAAATAACCCTGAAAATAGTTTTGAGTCTTTTTTTAAGATGAAAGCTTTGGAAACATAGTAACACATTTACTTTTAAAAACCCCTTTTCTGGAAGAACCTTCCCACACTCTTCTATTATTGTTAGCATTAATATTATATAGTGCTGGCACCAATTGCAATACCTTTCATTCCAGCAGATATTGTACCAGTGAGCTACAATCTACCACACTAACTCATTTTATTACATCATTTTATGCATATAAGTCAGCAAAAAAATATTTTCTTTCCAAGTCTTGCCTGAAGGAAATATTTTTCCATTTCTTTCAGCTCTCTCTTAGATCCTGTTTTACACTTGAAGAATTAAGGAAGTTCTGAATAAAATTATTAACTAGCACAAAGTTGCAAATACGTAGCTGGGGACCTAACTAGCCACGTTTGAATTGAATAAAAATGTAACCTATATTGTGATTATTTAATTTATCATGAGCTCCAAAATCATTAATTCTTTTCCCCATGTTTCTTTCAAAGAGAAATATATGTTTTCCAAATGTAAGATGACATAAATAAAACAAACTATTTAGTTGGCTTTCTCCAAAGTTTCAGTGTAGAATGTGATTAGTTGTACTTTTGTTGTTGACAAAAATGGTTTATTCAAAATTTAACATACCTACTTTTAATTATTCAGTTCAAATCACATAAAGTTTATCATAGTTACATGTTTTTAAGAGAAATAATTGTCTTGTAAAGCTACTTGTCACAGCTCTCTAGCAACGTCAGTGATACTTGTTAAAATTATAGTTGTGACAATAAATAGCGTGACAAACACTGAATGAAGCTGTCCCATATTTTTATCCACTGAGGAAAGTTGTAGCACTGTCTAAAAATGGGCTCATAGCCAGCTGCTGTTTGACTATCAGGTTATATCCCAAGATCCTTTAAGACTCATCTGTGATATTGCATAAAAACTTCATATTAATAATTAACCATTAGAGAAGATAAAGTAATTCTTGTACAAAAAAGTTGTTTGGCCATTAGCCTAAAAACATACAAAGTTAGTAATTATTATACAAATCTGTATAAAATTTCATAAGGATGTGCCATGTCCATATGTTATAGTTTAGTAGCTATATGTATGTAAATTTTTATAATTTAACAGCTATTCACCACTTACAAGATTTTGTTGCCTTGATTTGTTGAAAATGTCTACCCATTTAAAAGTAACAGACAAGAAAAGTTTTACAGACAATATAGGTTGCAACAAAAATTGTGTCTCCATATGTTTGAGTTGTACAAACATCCAATAGTTTTAAATTTTGGTTTGATTTGAACTAATTTCCACTCTTTTCATTTTCTAGGAAGCAAGAGTTGGATAGTAGTCAGGCTCCACAGCAACCAGGAAAGCCGCCAGACCCTGGGCATCCCACTCAGCCTGGTCTCAGCAAAAGCAGAACTACGGACACGTTTAGGTCAGAACAGAAGCTACCTGGAAGGAGCCCGTCGACTATTAGCTTGAAAGAATCAAAGTCCAGAACTGATTTTAAGGAAGAATACAAGTCTAGTATGATGCCTGGTTTCTTCTCAGATGTTAACCCTTTAAGTGCTGTCTCCTCTGTTGTAAATAAATTCAACCCTTTTGATTTGATATCAGACTCTGAGGCATCCCAGGAGGAAACTACAAAGAAACAAAAAGTTGCTCAGAAGGACCAAGGGAAATCGGAAGGAATCACAAAACCTCCTTTGCAGCAACCATCACCCAAGTCAATCCCTAAACAGCAAGGACCAGTGAAGGAAGTGACGCAGCAAGAAAGCGTTCCCAAGTCAGCATCTTCACAGCAAGGAGAAAAATTAAAGCCACAAGCCCCTGGCACAGTAAAACCTTCCCAGCAGAGCCCAGCCCAAACACCAGCTCAGCAAGCAAGTCCTGGAAAACCTGTAGCCCAACAGCCTGGACCCGCAAAGGCCACAGTCCAGCAACCAGGGCCAGCAAAGTCCCCTGCTCAACCAGCAGGGACAGGGAAGTCCCCAGCACAACCTCCAGTGACAGCCAAGCCTCCAGCTCACCAGGCTGGATTAGAGAAGACCTCATCGCAGCAGCCTGGGCCAAAGTCTCTAGCTCAGACTCCTGGTCATGGAAAGTTTGCACCGGGGCCTGTAAAGTCCTCAGCCCAGCAGCCAGGGACAGCAAAACTCCCAGCTCAACAGCCTGGCCCACAAACTGCAGCTAAGGTTCCTGGGCCTACAAAAACGCCAGCTCAGCAATCTGGACCTGGAAAGACACCAGCGCAACAGCCAGGTCCAACAAAGCCTTCCCCTCAGCAGCCCATTCCAGCAAAGCCCCAGCCTCAACAACCTGTTGCCACAAAACCTCAGCCTCAACAGCCAGCCCCAGCAAAGCCCCAGCCTCAGCAGCCAGCCCCAGCAAAGCCCCAGCCTCAGCAGCCAGCCCCAGCAAAGCCCCAGCCCCAGCAACCAGCCCCAACAAAGCCTCAGCCACAACAGCCCACCCCAGCAAAGCCCCAGCCCCAACCCCCCACCCTAGCAAAGCCCCAGCCTCAACCCCCCATCCCAGGAAAGCCCCAGCCCCAACCCCCCACTCCAGCAAAGCCCCAGCCCCAAACCCCCACCCCAGCAAAGCCCCACCATCAACAGCCAGGCCTAGCAAAACCTTCAGCTCAACAACCTACGAAATCGATAAGCCAAACAGTAACTGGAAAACCACCTCTGCAACCACCACCCACTTCTGCAGCACAGACTCCAGCACAAGGCCTCTCTAAAACCATCTGCCCTCTTTGTAACACCACTGAGCTTCTGTTGCACACTCCAGAAAAGGCCAATTTTAACACATGCACTGAGTGTCAAAGCACCGTGTGTAGCCTCTGCGGTTTTAACCCCAACCCTCATTTAACTGAGGTAAGTGCACTGATTTACCACTCTAAGCTCTGAAACCAAAGCATTGTGTCTACACAAGAGGCCTGCTCTGTCACTGTAGGCCAGGGAGCAGCTGTCTCGAACTCTCCCTGTCTTTCTACATCTCTCCCTCCCTCCCTTCCTTGCTTTTGTCCTTTCCTTTTCCCTGTTAATTGCGTGTTTATTTTCATAAAATATCCTCTCAAATGACAATCCTAACAGTTCTGAAATGTTCCTGAAATTGCGGTATGTGATACAAATATGAATTGAAGGTCGAAGCGGAACTCCTAAATTCATTCTGTGTTTAATATCTACATTATTTGTTATTTATGAACTGATATTGCTTCAGTTTTTAAAGGCATGATCTCACGTAACAGATTTTGATATTATTGTTATATAGTTTGTTTGTTTCAGTATTTATTCTTTTATTTATTTATTGAGACAGGGTTTGCCATGTAGCCTAAGTTAACTTGCAATTATGTAGTTCAAGTTGCTTCTTACTTGTGATCTTCATTCTAAGCATTCCAAATTTGGTGATAATGGGCATTCTCGACCCCACCCAACTTTCATTTTGATACTATTGACTGAAATAAATAATTGTCTTTAAGAAAATGGATAATTATCTTCAAATTTCCAAACGTTTTATTATTACCTGGAATCCAGTTTTCAATTAGTACATGCCCATCCCCATTGGTGATTTCTCTATATCCCAAGATGACATACTTCTCTCATTGCTGAGACTCACTTAGACCCACATGGATGAATTCACAGAAATGAAGTTATTACTGAGAGAAGTTATTATGAGAAGAGGACTCATCATTGATGTGTACGTTCTCAGATTTATGTCAGTTACCTAGATAACCTGATTAACCATCAAAAGAAATGAGATGAAGAATGAGGCAGAAGGGTATGTGTGTTTGCTCTTAGTACTGATAAAATAATTCCCAGGGAGTTGGTAAGTACTAGCTTAGCATTTAAAGGCCTAGAGAAGTGCATGCTGACAGGAGCCTGATATAGTTGTCTCCTGAGAGGCTCTGCCAGAGCCTGACAAATACAGAGGAGAATGCTCGCAGCCCACCATTGGCCTGAGTACAGGGTCCCCAATAGAGGGCATAGAGAAAGGACTGAGGAGCTGAAGGGGCTTGTAACCCCACAGGAAGGAAAACAATATCAACCAAACAGATGCCCTAGAGCTCCCAGGGACCAAATCACCAACCAAAAATGCACATGGAGGGACCCATGGCTCCAGCCACATATGTAGCAGAGAATGGCCTTGTCAGGCATCAACAGGAGGAGAGGTCCTTGGTCCTGTGAAGGCTTGTTGCCCCAGTGCAGGGGAATGCCAGGGCAGGGACTTGGGAATGGATGGTTGGGTGAGGGAACACCCTCATAGAGGCAGGGGGAGGGGAGATGGGATAGAGGGTTTCTGGGCAAAAACTGGGAAAGGGGACAACATTTGAAATATAAAGAAAATATTTAATAAAAAAATAAAATGATAGGTTGCAATTGGGGACTAGGGAGAAGGGATATCACAGTGTGGTGGAAAAACCAGGAAAGTCTTTGAATTGAAAAATGACACCATGTTTGATTTTCTGAGTCTAGATTATCTCACACAGGATGATTTTCTTTTTAGTTCCATCTATTTACCTGCAAGTTTAATGACTTCGATTTTTACATGGATAAGTAATACTACATTTTATAAATTCAGCATGCTTTCTTTATCCATTTATCTGTTGAAGGCCATCTAGGTTGGCTCCAGTTTCTGGCTATTGTGAATAGAGTAGCAATTAGCAAGGTTGAGCAAGTGTCTCTGGGGTAGGATGGAGCACCTTTGGCTATGTGCTCAAGAGTACTATAGTTGAATCTTGAGGTAGAAGGATTTCCATCTTTCCGGGGACCCACCACACTGATTTCCACAGTGGCTGTACAAGTTCGCATTCCCACCAGCAATGGCTGTGTGTGCCCTTTATCCTCAATCCTTCCATCGCCAGCTGTCACTCATTTCATAGATCTTAGCCATTTTGATTGGTGTAAGACAAAATCTCAAAGTAGTTTTGATTTGCGTTTCCCTGGTGGCTAAGGATGTTGTACATATCCATAAGTGCTTTTCGGCCATTTGAGTTTCCTCTTCCAAGAGTCCTCTTTTTAGATCTGTACCCCATTTTTAAATTGTGTCATTTCCTTGAAATTTAGTGTGAGTGTTTTGAACTCTATACATGTTTTGGATATTAGCCCTCTGTTGGATGTGTAAATGGATAAAAGCTTTTTGTCCATTTGCATTGCCCAAATAGCATTGCCCTTCGTTGTGCAGAACCTTCCAGTTTTATGAGGTTTCATTTATTAATTGTTGATTTTAGTGTTTGTGCTAATTGCATTGTGTTAAGAAAGTCTTTTCCTATGCTGATGAGTTAAAGACCACTCCCCACTTTCTCTTCTATCGGGCTCACTGCATCTAGTTTTATGTTCAGGTCTTTGATCCACTAGCTGTTGAGTTTTATGCAGGTGATAAGTATGAATATATTTGTATTCGGTGTTCTGGCTGCTTCTGTAAGCTTTTATTTGCAGAGAATATAATATATAATTGGGAATATGAAAGATTTTTATCTGAAATCAACATTGTAAAAAATGTGTGGAATGGATGTGGATATAGAACTTTCAATATCTTTTTCTAATCTAGAAAATGTTAATTTCACATGGTTGAGCCTAATATGATAATATGTTAACAAACATATTATCTGAGAACACTTCAAAATAACTGACAACAGGAAATTAAGAAGTATGTGATTTAAATATCCCTAAAGGATAAAGTTGTATACTCTATTTTTAATGAAATTGTGTCAATAATATTAATGATGATCAATAATTGTGTTTATTTGGCCATTCTTTGCTTCCTGAATTATTTGAGTTTTGCAACCAAACCTTCTATTGGATTCTACAACCATTTATATGCGCCATTACTTACTTATAGAATTATGATTACTAAGAACACAGTATTATGTGTTCTTATCAATGATAGTCAGAATAATATTGTAATTGTGTGTGTGTGTGTGTGTGTGTGCATGCACGCGCACGTGCACATGCTCTCATAAAACTTTTGCAATTTTAATAAAATTTAATTTAGGCCCACAATATACTTTTTTTGATGATTCAAGGCAATGGCTTAAAAGATGGCTAATATTTTCATTGAATATTTCCATATATTGTGCTTCAGTGGCAAGTCACAAAGCAAAAAATACACTTAGAAATATATGCTTCCTTTATTGTTTATATGCCCAGCATTTAGAAGATAGATATTACTTAAATGTCTTATCATGGCAGGCATTCTGTATATTGTTACAGGAAAGACATGGGACTAAAGCATGAATGTTGAATGTAACATAATTAAAATATTAAAATATGAATAGAATATAATATGATTAAAATTATCATGAAAAAATATATAAATTATGTATACACCAGAAAATATGATTTTGATTCAGGTAATAAGAGATATGAAATATTTAAACAAATATGATGAACTTTTAACAAGGAAGCATTCACTTCCAGGGGCTAAGATTGAGAAAAGCTTCATTTCCCATGGAAAGTATCGGGATAAATGTTAGGGAATGTGCAACAGGTTAGGATTTGACTAAGACCTGGACATAGAACACTGAGTGTGTTTAGGCTAAATCGGGGAGTGGTGTGGTGACTCAGTATGTAAAGGCACTAATCATACTTACTGTGCAGGCCTTGTGCTCTGAATCAGGTCCCCAGATCTCACAGTGGAAGGAAATTACTGACTCCTGAAAGTTTCCCTCTCACCTGCATATGTGCCCTGTGGTAATTCCCAGGCACTCTTTTGTAATTCAACTTAGTCCGCTGTGTAGAGTGGAAGGCCTTTAAATTACCTGCCCACTCTGGAGACTCTGGAGATGGGAGCTGTTCCAAAACTATCTTAAGAGCCCTTGGCGTCCAGCCTGGAGTTCTGGTATGGAGAGGTCGGCAGAGCTCTAGGTCGTCTTGATGCTCCATTAATGGAATTGATCCGCACAATGCAGGCTCTCTTTGAGTCTGCTTTCTGACACACACGGGACACTTACTTTATAATTAGTGACAAATGGTTTTTGTTGTTGTTTTTATTAATTTACTTTATCACTGTCAGTGACTAACCCCAGACAAGACACAGTTGTGGGCAGATTTAACAGCTGACCCTTATACGTTTAAGTATTATGTGTGATCATTCTTTTATCTCTTCTTAAGTAATATGATTGAAGAAAAATCTTGTAATTTTCAGAACCCTGAGAATAAACTAACTGGTAGTGATGAAATTGCTTAATTTGCTTAATATTTTTAGTGATTATACATGGCTTTTGTTCAAAACTAGATGTTTAATTAAACAAAAGCATGACTGCCTTTCAAGATAAAAGCAGCAACAAAACTAAATTAGACTTTCATATATAGATTTGCAAGTAAACCTTATTAAAAATAAAAAACAAAACATACTTCACAGACTTTGGTTGGAGAAAGTGGTTGTACTAGTCACCGTAAAGTGATAGTCCTGTCATTACTTCTGATTTAAGAGAAACTGCGTGTGTCTATGTGTGTATGTACATGTGTATGTGTGCGAATGTGTGTGAGTTTGAGTGTATGTTTCTATTCTGAGAGCTGAAAGAACTATTCCAAAAAAGGAAGGGTTTTTTTTTTTGTTGTTTGTTTGTTTTTTATTTTTTCAATTGCTTGCTGTTTTTTAGCACAGAGATTTTTTATTTGGTTTGGTTTTTTGTTTGTTTTTGTTTTGTTTTGTTGTTTTTGTTTTTGTCATTTTTTGGCACCTCCAAGTCTAAGTAAAATTGCTACATAATTCCCCTATAAAAAGAAGGCCAGCTCACAAATGTAATATAAGCTGAATGGGTGAAGCAGGCACAGAAAGAGATGATGGAAATTACTGACAGTTGAAGAGACAAGGAAAAACTGCACACGGAGATCTCAGCAGTCCTTAGAACCAGTAAATATAAAAATGTAGTGGGTTCATCCAGGTAACATAAATAGCAAAAGTTATGTGCCTTCGGAGAAAGATTTAACAGGATAAGTCATTAATGCTTTTCACACTCAAATTTCAGTGGGCCGATTGGAGATAAGAATGGATGTGGGTCATGACCTGGAAAACAATAACTCATCATTGCCCCAGATTATAGAACCCATAAGAAAAAAGAAGTCAACAAAGTTCTTCAGCAACTTGCTCAGCATCCACTAAGTTTCATGGATGTTCTAGAGTCTGGTCATTTGGGCACGAGCAAACTAGGCTAGAGTCTTTACCTTCTAGTCAGCATCACAAATAACTGAAGCATATGGTGTGACAGATGGTAAAAGTGTTATAAAGAAAACGCACTGCAGGAGGCTGTGTTATATACAGAAGAGGAATGGGGCTGAGAGCTGTGTCTCCCTTTCTCTCTTTCAATAGAAAGGCAGCGTTTTAGGGTTAGCAGATGACTTGGGTTATAAAGTAGAAGAGATAGCTCAGCAGGGTGGGGGGGGGAATGTTTGCCACCAAGTGTGATGTCTTGGAATTCCTATCTTAAAGGGAAAGAACCTGAAAGATGTCTTCAGACCTCTACACAGGAACCATGGAATCTGTGTGCCACTATATGCAAAATAAATAAGTATTTATCAAAGTGAATAGTAATTTTAACTGAAGTTCTAGTTATTGAGTGTAATTGAATGTGCACAGCGAAAGTGATAAAGCAAAGTAGGCCTGCATCTAGTAATGTGTAATTCTGTGCAATTTTATGAATGAGATCAATTCGTTCATAAAATTCCCACTGAATTATTCCTCGAAGCAAGTGACGTCAAGTTATCTTTTGATAAAAGTCAGTTTATGTAGCAAGATAGAAAACCCTGAGCATTGTAAATATATGACCTAAACATAAAATCAAAACTCATGATGTTATAGCCATATCCACCACAGAATGTGAAACCAAGTTAGTGGTATTGGTTCTAGAGTGCCCACATCAGTGCTCATGAAGGGGGCTTTTACTTTTAATCTTTTGTACTATTTTAAAAACTTACATATTCATGTCCAAACTAAAATCAACACTGGAGTAATCTGAAGAGTTTACTTGATCAGCATTATTAGTTAAAAAATGCATGTGATATCAGGAGCTTGATAAATTATTTAATTTCCATCTTATTTTAAAGAAATTCTTTAGCCTTGATGATTGTGCTGAACCGTTTTCTCTTCAATAACTACCTGGAAAGTTTGTGAAGAGAGAAGTTTCATTTTGGGTCACAGCTTTGCAGTTTTATTTCATGATCAATGGTCTGTTGATGTTGGGCCGGTTTGACGCATGACATTGTGGCAGCCACAGGTGAAGAAGCAGAACTACTCACCTCACAGTTGGAGCGTAGAAGTCAATGGGAAGGAGGGACAAGTTTTTCACTATCTCCTTCATAGGAACGGTCTTAGTGAGTAGTTCCTAGGCCCATCTCTGTGCTCCCATCACCTCTCAGTAGTTTCCATTGTGAGGACAGGGCTCCTAACACATGGGCCTCTGGGAGACATTACAGATGCCAAATATAATAGCAATCTAATTGATGAAATTAAGAGAATTTGTGGTTATGAATAATATAAGATTTTATAATATTTCAAAAGAACATGTTTACGATGCTGTTCAGTCGGTCCTTTACTCATTACTTTTACATCAATATTATATGTCCTTGAACTAGTATCATGCTCATTTGAAGTCTTAAGAAAAATGGCATTTTATAAATCTAAGCATAAGATTTTTGGAAGATACAAGGCATTTGCTTTGTTGCAATGACCTAGAAATTCCTACCTCCTTTTACTATTAAAAGTAGAATATTTTGATTATAACAAAATGAGCTTTCCTTTAAAACTAGTGTTCTAATAATTTTAACCTACTAGAAAGACAAGATTTATTAATATTCTGTAATATTTAAATATATTCAAAATATTCCATTGAATCCTAATCTTTTCAGCTGTTTCTCCGATCTCTTTTATTCCTTGAGTGTTGTTTGTGTACAGCTTGATGCTATAGTTGCAAGCTTATCCACTAGAAGTAAGCCATTACATTTTGTTATTTTTGCCTTCTAAATGACCAACCATTTCAGATGTTTTTCTGAAGAGTTTGCTTTCATTATGTCTAGTTGGCTTGTTGTGTATTATCACAACTAGTATGATGGTCTATACAGTTTAGCAATGGCAGATGTTCTGTGAACGCAGATAACCAAGACTAATGAGGTCACTTATTGAATCAGTAAATAAGCTTAATGTAGTGGGTAATAGCAGCACCTGCCCGCTCCTGTCCTTTGAGAAAGCAAGCATTTGTAACATTTTCACTCATGTCAAATATTAATTGCCCTTGACAAGGCAACCTGTTACAAGCAGATATTTCAGACTATTTCATTGAAGACAAATATATAAAATAATTTATCATAACTTTATAATTTTCTGTAAATAATATCTAATACAAGGATAGCATCAGGTGATCTGAGGTCTAGTTTTAGCATCGTCTTCATGCTTGGTGATGGGAGTATAACTTTACTAGAAATATTTTGAATTGCTTAATAAAGAACTTTACAATAAACAATGTTTATTGCTGCTTTCTTAAGAAAGATACTGATCTTTTGTCACAAATCTGGAAACTAGTAATTTGAACATTGTATATTTTAAATAGTATATTTATCAATGTATTTCAATTTTGGCATTTATGTAACATGTGCTTATTAATTACAGATAAGATGCTTCTGAAAAGCTGGAAAAATAGGAGATTCTAGATTTGGACATTGTGGGTGTGAAGTCTTGCTTAACTAAACCAACTTGTTTGATTTGTTTAAGCCTCTGTTTTTCTGAGTGGTTTGTTTCATTCCTTCATTGAGATCCAGACATAATTAAAAGTCAAAGTAGGCTATAAAAGTGGAACTGTTCTTAAGTTGACATTATATCTATATCTTATTATTGTTGCTATTAATTGGTGTAATATTCTCAATGACAGTAAGGAGTTGATCCATTATTGTTAGTTTTATTTGTAGTTAAAAAAAGTGATCATAAGAATTTAAGTTTTATAGTGACATGTAATTTACTAGCAAGAGGATCTACGAGAGTTTAAATTTACTGATCCCTAAAGATAATATCTATCTAGAGAAGACTGCTTTGTCTTTAACTAGATTTGAGAATCCCTAGGTATTCTCTATATTTCTAAGTTACAGATTGTGTATGTGTATGTTTATATTACATATCCTCAGTATTTAAAAGAAATTAAAATTGTTGACCATTTAGTTTCTGAAAAGTAGTTGATAAACAAACAAACAAACAAACAAACAAAAGCCCCAGAACACAGAGGCACCCCTCTGAATTCCCCCACCCTGGGATATCAAGTCTCTGTGGGGCTAGGTGTATTGTGTTTTTTTTTCCTACTAAAAGCATTAACTATAAAATATATTTCATAGAAACATGTTGCATCATTAATTTATCAGTTAGAAGATCTTAAAGGAGGAATCCGTTCTCTTCTCTTTCATTTGACACTTGCTGAAAGCCTTGCTAGCCTGATGGCTTAATTTCTGTTCTCTTGGATAGCAGAGAGCTTTAGCCTTGTGCTGCCCACTTTACCAACGTCTGACAATAGAGATTAGGAAGGCGATGACTGCTTTTCTTTATTAATATCATTTGGACTCTAGAAGGACAGACAATAAATTAGCAGTTTAAGATGCAACTCTGTTTGTAAAGTAGAATATATATCAAGAGGGGAGGGGAGAGATGGGCAGAGGAGGTAGAGGCAAGATAAAGGGAGAGAGGTGGGAGAAAGACTCCCTAAATCTAAAACAACTTACCCCTATTGTGTATTTTCTTCTTCATTTCAGTTTTATTTATTCACTTTACATCCTACTTCCTGCCGCTCCTTCTGGCCACACCCTCCAACAATCTTTCCTCTTCCCCCCTCCCCTTGCCCTCCAGAACACAGAGGCACCCCTCTGAATTCCCCCACCCTGGCATATCAAGTCTCTGTGGGGCTAGGTGTATTGTGTTTTTTTTTCCTACTAAAAGCATTAACTATAAAATATATTTCATAGAAACATGTTGCATCATTAATTTATCAGTTAGAAGTTTTAGTTCCATACTTAAAACTTAGCAACTCATTCAATTGAGGCAAAACAAATAATTTAATTGACAGGTTTCTTCATATGTGAACCGGATAATAAGAATTCTTTGTTTGGATTGACTGGGAAAAAACTAACAAACAAACACTAAGCTTCACTCCAGGTTTCCTCTTGCTCTGTTATATTGATGGAGGAAGAAAGATTTTTAAAACATCAGAATAGAATGAAGGATAATGAAAATCCATGAATCAGGATTTAAAACACCATTTCCCTGATATGTGGTTGTAAATATGTGTTTGTAAATATGTGGTTTTTTTGCAGCTGCACAAGAATTGAGTCCTTTAGAGATTAAAAGAGTCAAAAGTTCCCTTAGGGAAATATGCATTTTTACATTATATATATATATATATATGTATATATATATATGTGTGTGTGTATATATATATATATATATATATATATATAAATTCATGCATTTTTAGCATCTTATAAACTGTATTTTTTTTCTTTCCAGGCCAATGCACACAAGGTCACAAGGTGACTGATTTAATTTCCTAGAGCTTCTTGTGAATTTCTTAGCAAATATTGAGTTCGTAATTGTTTTTGTTTTTAAATCAGTCCATGAGACTTTGGGTCTATTCTAGTAGCATGGGTTATCTCTTCTTTTAAAAATTTTTAAATTAAAAAATTATAAAATGATAAAATAAACTAGACTTGCACAAGCATCGTTTAATCGTAGCCACTGCAGCCATAAGCTGTAGAACTGGGAGTTGGAGGGTTGTGCTTGCTGGTCTGCTGAAGCATAGAAGCTTGAGAAGGTACTTAGAAGTCTCACTTATAATGTAAGCAAGCTCAGTTACTGATAAGACATCCTCCTCTTCTTGTTGTAAGCATGGACTGCCTTTCACAGCCCTGTGTTTACTGCTATGGAGGCACTGGAACCTGGGAGAATGGAGCCCCAAAATGAGGCGAACTAAATCTCATGCAGTAGCTAACTTTATTCAGAGTATTGAACAATTATTACCTTGAATGATAAGAAAGGTAAAGTTTTCAAGGGTTCAAGCTGTGTGTAATCACAAGGACAAGATGCACATGGTAAAAACAGGCATTTATCCACAGAGGCATCAAAAACATAGTGTAAGCAATTGAATAACAACAGCAGATGATAATGAATAATCTGAAGAAAACACATTTCCTGTCTGCCACACTTGGGAGGGGCGCAAAAGCATAACCAAAGGACAATTCCATATTTTGAAAAAACTGAGGTCTCAAGACTCTTGCCTTGTTTTCTTGGACTTTCTCAGAAGCACTCAGGATTCCCTTCACAGGATGCCATTCTTGGACTGTCTTCTGACGACCATATACTTAGATACTGTGAGAAGTGCTTTAGTGAGTGTCAGCTTTCCCTGTTTTAGGCAACTGTGACAAACATTCAAACATGCTTTTATCATTTGAAATTGTTTGCGAGGATTAAGAATGCTATTGTTAGCATCTGGAGAATGTTGTTTTGGTTTATTAATACAAAAGTGCACATTTAGCATGCTTATCACAAATGATGGTCATAGCTGCTAAATTATTCAGCAGAAACCCGCAATCCACTGTTTAAGAGAAGCAACATTCAACTACTTTACGTGCTAAATAAAGATTTTTTACCAAGTTACTGAGAATAGCATCACACAGTTTTGAAGAATGCCATTATCTACATTTTAATCGAAATAAATTATTCACTGATATGCATAGCTAAAGATTATGAGCCATCTGCAGCCAAACTGCTGCTGGGTGTGACTCCCTCTGTGGGAGGCATGTGTCCTGTGCTCTGGGCAGTCCTTGAGTAGCAGCAAGTCTGATCTGCTCTGAAGCTGGAGCTTGCATCCTTATTTGTAACATTCCCTTTTTAGACCTGCTGTCTGGTTTTATTCTATGTTTTCTATGGCATTCAAAATTATGTAAGTTTTTCAATATATATATTTTAAAATAAGTTGATATATAGGAGAAAACTTTGTAATAGTTTATCATTAAAAATGCTTCATATTTATGTGTTATACAACACAGGATATGAGTAAACATAAGTTGGCCATTCCTTTTAAAGTGTAAAGATAGGAGATTGAGGAGCCATTGGAAAAAACATTCAAAAATTAAAATGCAAAATTTCAAGTTGGTAATTAAGGCATGGCAGACTTCAGTTGCTGAGACAGTAAGTGGTAAATGAAGACATTCAATGCCATTGTTTAAGATTGGTTGCATTTAGGTCAAATTACCTTCTTCACAGTGGGCAGAATCACAAGCTTGGGTCAGGGAGGTTGAGAGCCCTGATTTCCTGGTGTAGATGACCCCTTTAGGTGCTATGATTTACAGAAAGATTCATTGTAGAAGTAAAGAATAAAAGCACATATTTTATTGTACAATGTCATGATGACAGTATGATTTAAGAAAAACAGACCAGTAGTGAAGAATATGAACATCAGAGTATATCAGTCCCTACAGCAGATACGAATTCCAGTGAATATCAACCCCTGCAAGGAATATGAATACCAGCAGATATCGATTCCTGAATTGTTCTTGTGATGTTCCATTATTTCAAAGACATCAAACATCTAAGTTGAGCAAACCATCCATTATAAATTTTAGGTGAATTTTAATCTTATTATTTCAAAGATATCAACCACCTAGTTTGAAAAAGCCATCCATTATAAATTTTAGATGAATTTTAATGTTATTTTAGTGGAACTTTGTTGTTGTTCTTGCTATTTTGGAGGCTATTGTTTTAACCATCATTATGTTGTGAGGTTTACATTCTATTTTCAGGCTAAACACATTAATAGATGAGTTTAGAAATTCCCAAAGAATAAAAAATGTGCATTCTGATAAAAAAACTAAAAATAATTCTTCAGAATAGGAATGTGATTTTACTCCAGATCTCTAAAATTTACTTTTGATATTATTGACTAGGATATATCAAGTTCAGTATCTTTACTCTTATGGGCATGAAGTTAATATAAATTTTTTGGTTATTAGTAGCGTTGGTACAACTTTTTTTTTTATTCAATATATTTTTAATTTACATTTCAAATGATTTCCACTTTTCTAGCCCCCTACTCCCCAAAAGTCCCGTAAGCCCCCTTCTCTCCCCCCGTCCTCCCACCCACCCCTTCCCACTTCCCCGTTCTGGTTTTGCCGAATACTGCTTCACTGAGTCTTTCCAGAACAAGGGGCCACTCCTCCTTTCTTCTTGTACCTCATTTGATGTGTGGATTGTGTTTTGAGTATTCCAGTTTTCTAGGTTAATATCCACTTATTAGTGAGTGCATACCATGATTCATCTTTTGAGTCTGGGTTACCTCACTTAGTATGATGTTCTCTAGCTCCATCCATTTGCCTAAGAATTTCATGAATTCATTGTTTCTAATGGCTGAATAGTACTCCATTGTGTAGATATACCACATTTTTTGCATCCACTCTTCTGTTGAGGGATACCTGGGTTCTTTCCAGCATCCGGCAATTATAAATAGGGCTGCTATGAACATAGTAGAGCATGTATCCTTATTACATGGTGGGGAATCCTCTGGGTATATGCCCAGGAGTGGTATAGCAGGATATTCTGGAAGTGAGGTGCCCAGTTTTCTGAGGAACCGCCAGATTGATTTCCAGAGTGGTTGTACCAATTTGCAACCTCACCAGCAGTGGAGGAGTGTTCCTCTTTCTCCACACCCTCTCCAACACCTGCTGTCTCCTGAATTTTTAATCTTAGCCATTCTGACTGGTGTAAGGTGAAATCTCAGTGTTGTTTTGATTTGCATTTCCCTAATGACTAATGAAGTTGAGCATTTTTTAAGATGCTTCTCCGCCATCCGAAGTTCTTCAGGTGAGAATTCTTTGTTTAACTCTGTACCCCATTTTTTAATAGGGTTGTTTGGTTTTCTGGAGTCTAACTTCTTGAGTTCTTTATATATATTGGATATTAGCCCTCTATCTGATGTAGGATTGGTTAAGATCTTTTCCCAATTTGTTGGTTGCCGATTTGTCCTCTTGATGGTGTCCTTTGCCTTACAGAAACTTTGTAATTTTATGAGGTCCCATTTGTCAATTCTTGATCTTAGAGCATAGCTATTGGTGTTCTGTTCAGAAACTTTCTCCCTGTACCGATGTCCTCAAGGGTCTTCCCCAGTTTCTTTTCTATTAGCTTCAGAGTGTCTGACTTTATGTGGAGGTCCTTGATCCATTTGGATTTGAGCTTAGTACAAGGAGACAAGGATGGATCAATTCGCATTCTTCTGCATGCTGACCTCCAGTTGAACCAGCACCATTTGTTGAAAAGGCTATCTTTTTTTCATTGGATGTTTTGAGCCTCTTTGTCGAGGATCAAATGGCCATAGGTGTGTGGGTTCATTTCTGGATCTTCAATCCTGTTCCATTGATCCTCCTGCCTGTCACTGTACCAATACCATGCAGTTTTTAACACTATTGCTCTGTAGTATTGCTTGAGGTCAGGGATACTGATTCCCCCAGACTTTCGTTTGTTGCTGAGAATGGTTTTAGCTATCCTGGGTTTTTTGTTATTCCAGATGAATTTGATAATTGCTCTTTCTAACTCTGTGAAGAATTGAGTTGGGATTTTGATGGGTATTGCATTGAATCTGTGTATATTGCTTTTGGCAAAATGGCCATTTTAACTATATTGATTCTACCGATCCATGAGCATGGGAGGTTTTCCCATTTTTTGAGGTCTTCTTCCATTTCTTTCTTCAGAGTCTTGAAGTTCTTGTCATACAGATCTTTCACATGTTTGGTAAGAGTCACCCCAAGATACTTTATACTGTTTGTGGCTATTGTGAAGAGGGTCATTTCCCTAATTTCTTTCTCAGCCTGCTTATCCTTTGAGTATAGGAAGGCCACTGATTTGCTTGAGTTGATTTTATAACCTGCCACTTTGCTGAAGTTGTTAATTGACAACTATTAATTGAAATTCTATATGTGATAGTCACAATTAAACCTCTTTAGTGGTCTAAATAAGACATTGTCTTCCCCAAAATTTAGTCAGGGAAAATAAAATTTTTATATTTCCAAGGACTCAGCAGAAAGGGTATCTTGAACCTGCATTAAGCAGGGAGGTTGGTTTATAAGGTTACTCTGTGTAGATCTCTATTAATATACACAGTGACTGGAGAATGAGCAGAAGCACTTTCTGACCTCTACCTTACCCGCATTTATGTAGCATATTAAGTCAGGAGACCGAGTGAGCAACACTGCTGTGTTTCTCTTTTAGCTTGCCATTCCATGGGGCTAATTGAGTTAGATTAGGTTATTAAATAAATGCGCTTTCATATATTTCATTTCATTTATGGATTTTCTGTAAATTAGCCTAGTCAAAAGTTGACTATTTGCTATTCGTCTTGTATAATCTAGAATTTTAAGACATTCAGCTTGAGACCTACTTAATCATGTTGTAGTCTTCCCTTTTACTGTGAACATAGTGAAAGTAGGAGTACTCTTAGGCTGTGATGATTGAATGCTCCTGCAGTGCCACTGTTCGTTATTCTGTTTTCAAATAGATGAAAATGTACCGTCAGGGAGGGGTACTGCTTGTGACAACGAAACTGGGAAGTTGTTTACGACATCTCTGTAAAAGCAGGAAGAAGCAATGGGGACTAATATGTTTCTTTTAAGAAATTATTAGTTCTTTGGGAATTTCATACTCTCCATTCCATTCATTTTCCCTGTGCCCAATCTTCCCACCACTTTGTCACTATTGGTTTTTTAGCTATAATGTCTGATGTTTGGTGTCCATATATTCTTGAATGTGTCCATTCTCTGGAATACGATTGACTTGCAAGGGACTGCTCTTTTAAAGGAAACTGATTATCCCTTTCCTAGCAGCTATCAAATGTCAGGAGCTAGGGGTGAGTTTTTGTGACCATACCCATTATCCATGTTGAGATTTAGTGTGTCTTAAATTTACATGGGTCTTGTGTATATTGTCACAACCAAGATAAAGAAGCACCGTATGACGTCCTTTGTAGTCATACATGGGCTTTTGACACATGTACTCCTTTCTCCCTTCTGCAGTGAGCTTGAAGCCTTGGGAAAGAGTATGCGGTACAGATGTTCTGGGTAGATCTAGGCATTACATAGTCTCTTATTTTCTGTACTTTGAGCAGTGGTGGGTCAATATGTTAATCTTCATCTATTGCAAATAGAAGACTCTCAGATTACAGTAGAGATGCATTGATCTATATGTATAATCATAAGTTATTAGGAGTCCACTTAATGCCATATCATTTTAGAAGTATGAGAGATGTAGGGAGTCCTATTACCATCATAAAGTCTACGACCTGTCTAACCACAGGGTCTTGGCCCTGATAATAATTCCTGATTTCATCTTGTGGAATGGAACATAAATCCACTCAGAAAGTGGCTATTTGCCCCCATGATGTTCATGCTGTTATTGCATCATAGGTGTGCTTTCTGGGCCAGTTACTGCAGGAGTTCACAGGATTCTTAGCTGGTTAAGATCCATGATTACTTTCCTCATCCAGAAATGTGCATAGAATGTTCAAACACCATGAAAACTGTCTTGCAGGAATGAAGTTTCTAGCCAGCACTAATGTGATATCTTCATATGCTATGACAGATGTATGTGGTATCTGCAGCTATATGTTTTTATTGTCAAGTACCGAAAGCAGCCAATAGCACTGTAAATATTTCTGAGTACATGAAACCTCAATGAGAGACTTTTAAAAAGGTAACCCATTCCAGGCACTGAGCTTTTTATTTTTAGCCTTTGGGGTTTTGTAGGAGCTACCATTTTTCAAAGTCCTCACTCATGGCTACCTTAGAATGAAGATACATTCATAAGAAACAAGGGAACGGTTGCCAACAGTGTAACTGGCAGAAAGCACTTTAGCTGATATTGGTGCAAAAGGTACCTCTGTTCAGGCAGCATTAGAGACAAGGGCTTCACTTTGAAACAAAAATAATAAAGTTACTATTTCCAGATATAAGAAATATGTGTGGCTATGCAATTATAACATATTTCTTTCCAGTTTAAATCCACATGGGGATGACTGTCTTGTCCATAATTACAGATATGGATTCTAGTGAGAATTGAATGGAACCACCTAACAAATACTAAAGATTCTATGCTGGCTGTGTTCTCAGTGGTAAGCCATAGCATAAAAAGAAATGCTATGGTAAGCAAAATTGAGCATTTTAAAGTTCTATAATTTGTACCAGCTCTACAGTTTTGTGTTCATGAAAGTTAGAAGGTCAAATCCACTTTAGGGATCAAGAGAAACACAAGGGAGTCCTTTCCATTGTTTATTTATTTCTTTGTGAGTTTGGACATATATCTTGCTATAGTGTAAGTACTAGCATAAGAACGTTGACAGCAAGTCTTAATAGTAAAAGCTAGAGATAGCCACTTCTCTTCTCCACCTTACTTATTATTTTATGGAAGTATAAATTATTTAAGATGTGAGGGTCAATGAGTGAGAGAGGGGGGATTTCAAACAATCAAAGAATAAATGGGAAATTATCTTTTATACCTAAAGCAGACATACTTAGGGAATAATTCAATAGTGACTGGACTGTAGTAAATTACAACATTTGAAGTTGGGCAGCAATAGCCATAACATTATTTTTATCTTATGTTCTTTTATAACTATACCTTGTAGAAACATAACTGATGTCAAAGTTGGGTCACTATTATTTTGGATAATTATATGAATACTTAGGCTTGTTGGAAACTTTATCATTTGCTCAGTGTATTAAGGTACACGCTACTGTGGGGGGGCAGTATGTGTGCGTGCATGTGTGTGTGTGTGTGTGTGTGTGACTTCTTTGTGAGTTTGGACATAGATCTTGCTATAGTGTAAGTACTAGCATAAGAACATCGACAACAGTGTGTGTGTATGCGGTGTGTGAAGGTTGTTAAGTACTGACATAAAAATCATTTAGATATTCAGGAGATAAGACCAAATTAAAAGAAGGCTCTAAAAACATTCTGAAAGTACAAAAAACTATTTTATCATAACTGTAAGCAATGATTTTGACTCTTATTCTAGTACTAAAGCAGAATATAGAAGGATGAAATGTCTCATGTATTGTTTACATGAAAAATGCATCAAAGAGATAACAGATAAGACAGTAAAGGGTCTTAGTCAGTGAAAGGATGTACTAAGAGAGTTGTCTGTGAATGGGCAAGTCACAAATATATCCTAGCTCCCTTTCCAGAACACCCGTTTTTAAGTAGATGTTCATTTATAAACTACAGTCATTCACTTAATATTAACCTTATAAAATGCATTTCCCTAAGATCATCCATATTAGACATTATCTATGCTGTGGTAGTATGACCGTTTTAAAGTTGACCAATGACGCACTTAAGAACTAATGACAGACATGAATCCCAAGTGATCACACTGCAGAAGAATTTACAGTTTTACTCCTAAGTTCACCACCTCAACATCCCTTCAGGTACAAACATGAGACAGAAACCGGCAGGAAGGAAGGAATCATCACAATATTGTCAGATACTTCTTTCTATCTCTGCACTCTTAGTGTCACAATGTGCCTTACCATGTGTTTTCTGCCCTCTCACTGAATGGTAGCTACCAATAGGTGTGGACGTTTTGTTCTCTAATTCAAAGGCTGTGCCCTGTTCAAAGTGCTTGGTAAACAGTTGAGTGAAGGTATGAACAGTGATTAAGTTTCACATCCATGTTGGCTATAACAACTGTTAACAATAATAAAAGGAAATGATATGCATAAGAATTAGCCCTAAAATGTGTAATTTATATTTATTAACTTGAATATATATCACATACTTAACAGATATTTTGCAGGTTAGGTGAAAATCAAATACACTACTTACAAAGACTTGGGGATCTAATTATATTTTCTTTTGTTTGTGAGTATAAGCTAATTAAGTCAGGATGTGGAAAAATACATGAGAAAAAATAACTAGTAGTACATTTCTAATTGGCAGTGTGGGTAGTGGGAACCTACATATTTACAGAGGTCTTTCTTCACCAAGTTGTATTGGAATGGAATGAAGGTTAATTTAGACCTCAGGCCTGATGTCACCAAAGAATTCACAGAAACTGATTATTTGGTTACTTTTGTGATTTTAAGCACTATTTATACAAAAGTTATTTACTCTTTGAAATGCTTCAGACGCGTGGGAAGGTAAAGATGCAAAATACAGATATAGCTGCAGATGTAGCTGCTTGCATAGAGCTTGCCTAGTGTGTGTGTAGCCCTGGGTTTAATCTCCTAGAGTGCACAGGCCTGCAACCTGGTACTACAGTGGTAGAGGCAAGCTACTCAGGGTTCAAGGTGACCCTCCGCAGGACGGTGAATCTGAGGCAGGTTTGGGCCACCAAGGCCATGTTTTAAATGTTAGAGGTAAATGTATGAATGGAGAAGTACCTGCCACTTATACTGAAAACAAATTTAAGGAACCCCTAATGACTCATCATGAATATTTAACATTTTTAATTTAATTTTTACAATAGAAACAAGACATCTTAGAATCGTCCAGTCCTGAGTTTGATGTTTATGAGATGGCTAAATCATTTACTATTGAGTGGTGGATTGAAACAATTTTGTTTGAGCTGTAACCTCAGTACTCAGGATACTGAGGAAGGTGAATTACATAGCAATACCCAAATCTCAAAATTAAAACTATAGAAGAAAACAGTGCTTTTATAGTCTTAGGAAAAAATGATTTAAATTTCACTACAAAAGAAAATTGCTTGAAAATGAAGAATATGTTATTTGGCAAGTTAATACTTTTTACTATTACATAGTAGTTGACCTTTCTCCCATTGCGTATGGTTCAAATAGTTCTACCCCTTACCATGCAGAGAGCTTTGGTGCGAAACTCTTAGCACTGGGTACTCAGGATGGACATGATTAGAATACGGAAGAACTCAAAATTCTAAATTTTGCTGATAATATGTAAAACATTCTCTAGGAAACATTTTTTGAATCATACAAAATGTTAGGTAGGCATGCTTTTAAATTATCTTGTAAATTGTTATAATAAAGTTTGCAGTTATTCACATTCGATAAATTATGGCATTCAGGCGTAATTTTACATGTGTGTACATGTGTGTGTCTGTGTGTGTCTCAACTACATGCCTTTCTCTTGTACTCTCTCCCCTCTGTATGCCTTATCTACTGTCTAAAACACTTACCTTCTAAATATCTTGATAAAGTTTACAAGGAAACAACATTTTCTTGTTAGCTAAATCGTATTATTTGTGATAATCAGCGAGTTAGCCTGGCCATCTCTTCTTAGCTTTCCTTGGTTAATTTTTATTTTCAGATGTGTGAGCATGTTGACCTGAAAGTGGAAATAATGCTTAATTTAAGAAATCAGCAATATTTTCATCATTTGACAAGCCTACTCTCGGTTGTATAACTAAAACCTGGTGAGGAGCCAACAGCAGAAAGAAAACATATCATAACATATTAATGGAATCTAATAAATTAAAATTTATATTTTTATATATTGCCTTCTATTTCTGAAGCTAACACTCCTGTGCAAATTGTGAATGAGAAATGGCAAAATTAACATTAGAGGCAGAATAAAATCATGTGCTTCTTTGAGTCTTGGAGGAATGAGACTTAAGAGTTGCAACAGGCATGCTTTTAAGACAAGTTTTTTTTTTGTTTTTTTGTTTTTGTTTTTGGTTTTTACAATGATACCTTAGTAATGACGGTTATGTGTTGTTTCTAGATCAACGAGTGGCTCTGTTTAAACTGCCAGATGCAGAGAGCTCTAGGGGGCGAGCTGGCAGCCATGCCATCTTCACCTCAGCCAACCCCGAAGGCCGCCGGAGTCCCGACAACAACATCCAGCAAATCGCCTGTACCATCACAGCCGGCTTCCCCAAAGAAGGAGCCTCCATCCAAACAGGACAGCCCCAAAGCACTGGAGTCCAAAAAACCACCGGAGTCGAAAAAGCCACCGCCACTGGTGAAACAGCCAACCCTTCATGGACCTAGCCCAGCTGCAGCCCCACAGCCTCCAGTGGCAGAGGCCTTACCTGAGCCAGCCCCTCCCAAGGAGCCTTCTGCACCCCCACCTGAACAAGCCAAGGCCCCTGTCGCAGATGTTGAACCAAAGCAACCCAAGATGACAGAGACACGCACAGACACCCAGTCTTCATCCACAGCAACAACAAAGCCTGCTGTTCTGAGCTCTCAGGCGCAGTCACAGGCTCAAGTGAAAACAGCCCCTCCTTTGAAAACAGACTCCACCAAACCTTCACAGAGTTTCCCACCAACAGGAGAAAAAAGTACCCCACTTGATTCTAAAGCCATGCCCAGGCCTGCATCAGACTCAAAAATTATCTCACACCCTGGGCCCCCTTCCGAGAGCAAGGATCCAATTCAGAAGAAGGAGGAGCCTAAGAAAGCACAAACCAAGGTGATCCCTAAACCAGATCCAAAGCCAGTGCCAAAAGGATCACCTACACCCTCCGGCTCACGACCTACCCCTGGCCAAGCTGCACCCCCATCGCAGCAGCCCCTGAAACCTCAGGAGCAGTCAAGACGTTTCAGTTTGAATCTGGGTGGTATCACTGATGCCCCTAAATCACAGCCCACAACTCCTCAAGAATCTGTGACAGGGAAACTATTCGGGTTCGGAGCATCCATCTTTAGCCAAGCATCAAACTTAATTTCCACAGCAGGCCAGCAAGCACCTCAGCCACAGACTGGGCCAGCTGCCCCTCCAAAACAAGCCCCTACCCCATCACAGACTCCTGCTGCTCAGGGACAGCCCAAGTCCACAGGTCAGCTCCCACCAGCACCTGCCAAGACGACTGCTGTGAAGAAGGAAACAAAAGCCCCAGCAGCTGAAAACTTAGAGTCCAAACCTGAGCAAGCTCCAACTGCGAAGAAGACAGAGAAAGACAAGAAGCTGCCACCTGGGAAGATCAGCAAACTTCCACCTACAGAGTCCGAAAAGGATGTCCTCGCCCATAAACCAGACAAGACCACCAAACCCAAACCAGCCTGCCCTCTCTGCAGAACTGAACTCAACACAGGGTCTCCGGATCCTCCCAACTTCAACACCTGCACAGAGTGCAAGAATCAAGTTTGCAACCTCTGTGGATTTAACCCAACACCCCACCTGACTGAGGTAAGCAATACCTTATTTACAAATGAATGAAAATCTGTAGCAGTTTCTTCGGAATGTTCGGGGAACCGAATTTCTAAGCAACGAGAAGTATGGTTCTCCTGAAGGAAATGAATGAATCTTGATGGCTTAGAGGAGGTAAAATTATTTCATCCACATGTTATTTTGAATTCTTGTTCTTTGTGTTTTGTGGGTTATTACACTGAAAGTCACAGATGGAGTATGCTGAAAAGTTAAAATTACGTTGATCCGATTCGTTCATGAATTATAGAACAGAGCTTGGAAGGCTCTTCATTTTGTGTATAGAAAGCTCACTGAAAAGTTGTAACACTTAGTTCTTATTTTTAATAATCTCTCTTCTGTCTTTATTTTGGTGTATTGTTTAAATTGACTTTTACTTTACTTTTGAGTCAAGGTCTTACTCTGTAGCCTAGCTGGCATGGCGCTTGCTACAGACGGGAGGAGGGGAGGGCATGTGTTACCTTGCCATGGTCTCTGATATATTTTTTTCAAAGAAAACTTTAGTTGACTAGAATCATACACACGATGAATTAAAAACTTTGGGCGGGTTAAAAATATCACTTGATGAAATTAGTGGTTTACATGTGATATATTTAGATTTTTCTGTATGTGTGTTGGTGATGTTGTCTGTTGGTATCACAGAGTGTTCTGGCGCTGTGCAAGACTGTGTATTTCTGTGGTTAATGAGGAGACACTCTAAAGAGGTGTCAAGAATACTGTGTCCAAAATGGGAACAAGCAAAATGTAGTTTGTGACTATATCTGATAATAGAGTCATAAAAGATTGTGGAAGGGGTGACCAGGAGCTGGGCCATGAAAGAAATGTAAGGTGAATAAGTAAAAAATAAAATTAAATTAAACAAAGAACCAGTGGATAAGCATTAGTATTTTACTAAGGCTATCATAATAGATATAGGGATCTCAGATGTTAAATGATCACTACTATATTAAATAAATAAAAACAACTTAATAAACACTTTGATAGAACAGCTGTTCTTTATTTTTATATGTCAAAACTACTTAAGTGCTCTTTCAGTTCACTGTTTCTGATCTCAGGCAGAGCTGAGGAGGACTGGGTAGAACTTACATCATAGAATCCATTTATTATTTGGGCACTAGTTTTCAAAAATAAATTCAGTTAAAATAAAGTTCCCTCTTTTTTTCCCTTTCTCTTTATTCTACCCTCCGCATAACCCCAGAACCAGGTAACCTGGCTCCAGCTCTTTCCACACCTCAGGAAAATGAAAGACTTCAGGCCACACACATTCTTCTTGTCACAAATACTTTCAGGGTAAATGTAAAACAAACAAAAAAAAAACTTAATTTCTTTATTGCTTCATGAAGGGCAGTTTAGGTTTTGTGTGTGCAATTCATCAAGAGGGTAATTTTTTTCCCAGTACAGCTGCATTTATTTAAGCGGCTAAGAGAACTGTACCCTTTAATGAGAATCTTTATGGTGTCAACACAATGCACTTATGGAAATAGCTGTAAAATAAACAGCACTACGAAAAACAAAACTGTAATTTTCATATTTTCTTAACATAAACATGTGTATAGTTCAAGGGAAGGATCTCACTTTCACACACAATGCTTCATATATATGCAAATGTTATTTGTTTATATGTTAATGTGAATATACAACATTTGACCCTTCATGATTATGAACACTCTGTCAGAATTTGGAATAAGAACATGGGAGTCCCTTGAGGGCGGTCAGTAAATTTTCCTGGGAAATATTTCATAGTCTGTATGTTGGTTAATTTTGCCTTGAAGGTCATAGTTTGGAAAGGACATTACTTGAATAAATTACAGAATTAAACAGCATGTGTGGAACTTAAATTACTGTGTAATTGGAAGGTTTAAGTTTTCTAAAATGTTTAGTTAATTTTAATAAGATCCCATTTTAAATATGAACCAGTAGGGTATAGAATGTCTGTCTCTTTTCAGGAGATCGTGGTCTGCGATAATTTCCTTGAGTTAGAAAACCATATTTCATAGTAGAAGAAAATTTGAGAAGGCAAAAGTGACTAGTGTAGTTGACCTTGACCTTGGTAAAGCACTCATTCAGTTGGCATGAGGTCTTACTGTGCGGTCAGTAAAGCCTGTTGGCTAGCCTAGTAATAAGTGAGTGCGCGAAAGTCAGTTGACTTATTTTATGTTCAAATTATTGTTGTCTTCAAACTTCAAAGGAATTGCACATGAATTAGCTTAAAAGGAGGAAGGTACACTGTGTTTGCTTTCTCTGTGTGTGTGTGTATGTGTGTGTAAGCATTTTCATATATGTATATATTATATATATGATGTGCATCTCCAGCACATATATAACCTTATATACATATGTCATGTATAATAATAGGTAGTTTTGTATATCTCCAAGTTTTAAATATTTTCGGCTTAATTTACACCAGGATGCCACTGTTCATACTAAGTATTTTCCTTGTTTTTCATTGGGAAAATATGTACCTCTAATGTTTATTTAGTGTCTGTTTTTTGCCACTCTGTGATATACTTCCCTGTGATTCAGTGTTATTGTACTATTAGTTTAGGAAGTGTATTCTCAAGATATTAATACTTATTCCTAAGGTACAAATGCATGTTATTTCTTAATGTAAAGTCCATGGCTTCCATTTGTTTTCTAGAAGGTTTAACTGTGTTGGAAGCCCCTGTTTCTCTTAGTCCCTAAGCAGATGCTTTTCCTAGAGGCCTTGTGTGGTCTTCCTGCCCCAGCTCATTTTGCTTTTGTTCCTCTGGTGGTGAAAGGGGATCTGTTGTAGTTTGTCCTGTGTTGAGAGTTGCAGACAACACCCCACCTCCCCACCCCCTCTCAGAGGAAGCTGTCTCTAAGGACACTTCCTGTCTCTCTTGCATATTTCCCCTCACTGTACCTTGGAGTACCAAAGGCTTCTGATGGCCCCCGGGCTGCATCCAGTGTCTAACCAGAGCTTTACTGTTTAACTGTGTGATGGCTAATTTGTAATGGTGCGATAGTTAACCTCTAGTAGTAAGAGATGGTTCTTTTAGGCTTAATTTTTGTTCACACGAGAGGTGACTTGTCTTGGAAGAAGTTTTAAAAGCAGCAGTACTGCTTTCTGAGAGAACTGCGGCTAAGGAATCTGGAAGGGTGATGAGAACACAGCCTGGTAGCAATGGCTTTCCCTACTGAATTTTAAGAATTCTCGTTTAGTTCAAATGCAAAAGAAGCCAACATTACCCATTGTGGGTATTTATTTTTGTTTCTGTCACTCTTTTCTGAAGTCACTTTTTACCATGAAAATAAGACTTAACATGAATATATTTCCTTAATGCTGAGCGATGTCCTGGAGACATAATTTTTGCTTCCTTCGCAAGATGATTTTTCATGGGCTAAATGGTGTAGAGCTAGCTAGCATGCATCTGTCACTAAGCAACAAATGAGCCATTTGAGCCTTCTGAGAACCAGTGCTGAGGCAGATCCCTTCCTTCCGTTCCTTCTTCGCTAGCTCTGGTGGCTTCTGCACGCTGCATCACTTACAGCCGCCCTACGGCAAATGGGACCCAGGAGCTTGGAAATGCACAGTCCCTTTCTTTCGCTTTAATCAGCATTACTGAATACTGTAAAAAGCACATGCAACACTTTTAAAAAGTATTTAAAAGTATGTCATTGGGCGCAAGCATGAAGAAGAAATTAAAAGGTAAATGACTACAGGTTAGCTCCCAAGGTAGAGCTCTGCAGTCTCAGACATTTTTTGTCTTCTGACAGAGAGATCACTTATGTTATTTTTATAACAACAATGTTTATAATGTGGTTATAAATGTTAAACATATTTCATTTGAGGATGAATTTGAATTTTTCTTGGATGATATTTATTCAAAATAGTTAAATGTGGATTTAGAATTGAGATGTTTTATTCAAACAATTTTTAAGAAATCAATTTTCTCTACTAATCCTCATTTCTACTGCATTTAAAAACAGTTAATATTCCCGTTTGCATGGTATCTCTGTACTCCAGTGAACATGTAACACTTCCTGTCATTAAACACCTTTGATGTCATCTAAATGAATATTCACAACTCAATTCTGTGAATTTATATTTCATTATATGCATCGTGCTCTTATTACTGATTTAGGTTGTCGTTTTGTTTTATTTTGAGTATTTCCCTAGGAAAACTTGCTTGTAGTAAATTAAGATTAAGAATCATGGATGATTAAATTATAATGGGAGCTGTGTAAACAGCCCCTCTACCACTCCTAGTTGACATTTCTTTTTGCTTCAACCAGAACAATTAATTATTTGAAAATTTGTTAAAATGGCTTCTTTTTCTGTCTTTTCAACTAAACACAAATAAAAGAATGAATTCTCATAAAGGAGACTGAGGAAACATAACTCACAGGGAGCTCTTTCTTACACTGATTCTCTGAACTTTGAGCATTGTTGAAAACAGTATTTATCCATCCAGAAGGTTAAATTTTTATACAATTGTTGCTTGCATTTAGTATTTCTTTTCTTACTAGACATATTTTATATTTTATACTTTGAATATAAGATGAATGTGAGTGTGGTCCAATGAAAATGGTGTGTAGACACCGTTTGAAATGAAAATTGGTGTGAGCCATGCCACCTTTCCTCATGACTGTCACAGAGCAGGTGTTTGAACAGAAAGGACGTGGTGCTACATGCTTCTTTCTCTATAATTTATGTGGTCATTTAAGCCCGACTTTGGAAATTAAAATGAGAGAGAGATTCAGTTATCAAACAAGAAAGATTTACTTTAGGAGTTCAGTCAATATTGACTTTATTTGTTTAAATGACTCACAGAACAGGAGGAAAGCAACACTTGTTTTGTGCACTCTTGCTCATACATCACTTGGTAATTACTAGGATTTTTAAGTCCTACGAATTTGTAAATATGGGGAGCTAATTAACATTGTTTCCATGGGACAGTGTGGCAGTGTTACCTAGCTGTGTTTATAAGGATGGAGTGGGCTTTGGGGACTGGGATCAGAAGCATAGGTTACTAGTTACGAGTTATAGGTTTAAAGTCAAGGGTTCTATTGCTGTGATAAACACCATGCCGAAAAGCAAGTTGGGGAGGAAAAGGTTTATTTGGCTTGTGAATCCACATCATTATCCATTCAGTATACTTGTAGTTTCTTTTATTGTTAGCTATTATATATATAATTCATCTTATCTCAAATATTGCACTCCCACTGGGTCCTTTGCACAGAGTTCTTCCCCCTCCCCTTAGCCTCTGAGAGCGTGTCCCCCTATATTTCCCCTACCCTGCGGCATCAAGCCTCCTCTCTTACTAAGGCCAGACAATGAAGCCCACTGCTACATATGTGCCAGGGGTCTCAGAGCTGCCTGTGTATACTCTTTGGTTGGTGGCTCAGACTCTGGGAGCTCCCAGGGGTCCAGCTCAGTTGATATCATTGGGATTATTATGGGATGGCCATCCTTTTCCATTTCTTCAATCTTTCTCCTGACTCTTCCATAGGAGTTTCTGACCTCTGTTTAATGCTTGAGTCTAAGTATCTGCATCTGTCTTGTTCAGCTGCTGGTAGAACCCCTCAAGGGGCAACCATGCCAGGTTCTTCTCATGCATAATATAAAGTTTACTCCAACAGTCCAAACAATAAAGTTAATATACTTTTTAATAAAGTAGCTGGTTATTTAGTGTCTATATAAATATAACTTTCTACTCTCTGCATGTAAATTATATCAATATCATGAGTTTATCATTGGTAAAAGAATTTTAACCCAGAAACATGGCTGCCCTGGCAAGGGACCACATCCATAGACCTCGGTCTTTATGATCAAGCTGGAATACAGACATTCCACATACCTTTAATCTTTCTGGCTAGAGTATAGACACACCCTTAGTACACATCTTTAATCCCAAACAATGAGTCTAATTAAGGGGCAAAGTGAAATATTTGACAGGATGAGTCAGAGATAGGATATGTCCAACTCTCACGAGAAGCTACTTAAAAGCAGCACAGGGAGAGAGACTGTATGTATATGCGAGTTTGGGAGTTGAGTCAGTTGAGTGGAGTTAAGTGCAATTCAGTTGACTGAGTGTAGTGCATTACAGTTCAGTTCAGTTGTAAGTTTTTGCAGAGGCAATCGAAGACAGAGAGTAAAAGGGAGCCAGAATGTTAGAACAAATTGCCAGAGTTAGTTTGAGGCCAAGCAGAACAATTCAGTGAGAAGCAGCCAAGATAAGCCAGATTCAAACAGTCAGTTTGGAGAAGAGTTTGAGCCAGGAACAGCCAGCCAGAGTTCAATCAGAACTAGGAAGGGCGAGGTTTTTTTTTTTTTTTTCCAGCAGTAAACATTTGAGATGACAATTCTGGAGAATAAAAGTTACTTATATTATCATCTGCAATATGCATATATATATTGCATATATATATACTGCTTGTATATATCTATGCTATTTTTGGAAAATATTTGTGCATGGTTTTATACTTTACATAGCCTTACTCCTTATTAATACATCTAAAATGATATTTTTCATTTGTATGATTTGTTATTAATATTCTTTATGAGATTTTAATCCACATACTAGTTTTTGGTTTGTATATAATTAGATCTTTTAAATATCTAAGCATTGCATATTTTTATAAAGAGACCTGCTTGAATTTGTTTATAAAAGTTGCTGATTTTATTTCTTTCTAAACATCTAGAGTTTCTTCTTATATCAGATAGCTTTTAATTTGTGATAATATGTTTGTAAGTATACAGAAGATGGATGGTTTAGGTCAATTTATTCAAATGCATAGATTACTTTCACTTGATTCATGGAGACACTTCAATAATATTATATTCTTCCATTAAATCAGTTTACTTTTCTAAATTCTTTAGTTTTTCTTATTGAAAGTAATTTTGTAGAAAAAAATTTTGATCATGGTTTCCCAATTTTAAAAGTATCTTACAGTTTTACAACTTATTTTTCATAAGATTAATTTTGGCATTTAAATATATTAAGTAGCAGGTAATCTTTGCCAAGGAGTATAGTAATAGGGTATTTCCTGGACTTGAATTTGACTTTGTACATCTTGTAGCTGGTAATCTACCTTGGGTCAGATAATATGAATGCTATTGTGTTATAGTACAGGGTTTGAGAATCATATTTGAATCAGTTTCCTCCACCCACTCCAATAAAAAGTAGAATAAGAGTGACAGTATGGACATAGTGGAATTGGGAAAAATGTGAGGAACACCATCTTTGCATAACTGATGCACTAATTGCTCATATATACTACAAGTATATAGAATTTTAATGTATAGAATGCAGAGTCATGTGCGCCTTCTCAGTGTTAAAAAGTAGGTTGTAGTGATATGGTTAGCAAACCACAGCAAGCAAAAGGAGCTAGAAGTGACCTGCACATGGAAGCGATTGCCCGCGAGAATAAGTGTAGCTGAGCTCTGCCTACAGGGATCTGTATGGAACTTAATTTTTTCTCTGTTGTATTTTTAATTAATTTATTAATTTATTAATTTATTTATTTGCGATTCACTTTACATTCTGCTGACCAGCCCCTTTCCAGTCACTCCTTCCCACAATCCTTTCCCTTTCCCCCTCCCCCTTCTCCTTCTCCTTTGGGCAGGTAGAGGCCCACTGTGTATCCCCCACCCTGGTACATGAAGTCTTTGCAAGGCTAAGTGCTTCTTCTCCAACTGAGACCAGATAAGGCATCCCAGCTAGAAGAACATGTCCCATGTACAGGCAACTGCTTTTGCGATAACCCTACCCCCAACCCATTCCAGTTGTTTGGGACACACATGAAGGCTAAGCTACACATCTGCTATATGAGTGAAAAGGCTTAGGTCCAGCCCATTCTTTAGCTGGTGGTTCAGACTCTGAGAGCCCCCAAAGTCCAGGTTAGTTGACTCTGTTGATCTTCCTGTAGAGTTCCTATTGCCTTAGAGGCTGCAATTCTTCCTCCTATTCTTCCATAAGAATTCTCAGGCTCCATCCAGTGTTTTTGCATATTATGAGAAAGTACCAGAGTAAATTGTGAGAAGGCATGCCTTTTTAATTAACCAATCTAGGGAATCACAGAAAGAACAGATTTTTTTATTTAAGGCCCTTCTAGACTTTTGCACACTAGTAGTTATATTAATAAGTTGGTAGGTAATGGAAGTCATAGGTTAATATGACATTAAAGATTATCCTTTTTCAAACTGAAAATAGATTTCTTCCTATGTATATTCTGATAATGGTCTTAACTCTCCAAGATGCTGTCCCATGATCCAAATCCATGCCTTTCCTTTCTCTCATGAGCATACTAACAGACATCTGAAATAATAACAACAATAATGATATACTACTAATAATGATACAAACAAACAAACCAAAACAAACATGCAAGTTTTTTTTAAATTTTGAAGTTATTTGTATATTCATTTGGAGTATTTTTTAAATTATTTCAAATAACTTTTATACTTCTGCTTAGGTCCAGCTTACATCACATGTCTACATGTGGAACAACGTTTTCAACATCTTGCATCCATACTTCCTTTATTGCCTCCAAGTGATACCTTAACAGTTTTAGTTTGTGTCTGCTAAAATAGGAGTGCTTTATTTGAACCACTTCATGGAAATTCAGGGTTAGAACTTTGTAAACAATATACCTTTATATCAGGTAGGCCTAAAGAATGCTTGTTAATAATTTTGGCTGTTTTCTCAGTGTTCGTGACACTGGCCTTCCAGTGTTGATTATCTGAGAGGTAATATTTAATGTTTAATTCACATAAAACCATGTATGAGTATAATAAAAATAACATCCTTCATAAAATTGCATTTATACAAATTGGTTATATAAATATCACCCAGTATCATCTGAGTACCATATAATGGACTTTCAACATTGAAGAGAACAGCATCAACTGAACCATGATTTTTTTTAAAGGAAATTCTCTATTTCAAAGTTTCACTTATTCATCAGACACAAAGCTACTTAAAGCCAGTATTTGTGTGATAATGAAATTCAATGTACACATTATTTACTAATATTCTGAAGACAATCAGACAGTGTCTGATTGGTGATTGGATTACAACCGCTTTTATCTTTTTTAAAAAATGTATTTTATTGACACATAGTCTCATGAGATGTGAAAAACATGCTTCTGGATTAACCAAGTTTGAAAATGTTTCCAGTTCAATTACATTAACGGGCATGAATTGTATTCATCTAAGGTACTTACTGCTATCAGCAGTCTTACAACAAGGAGATATATTTTAACCAAGTATATTGCATTGTAAAATTTGATTTGGCAGAATACATTTGCTGGAAGAAACTCATTGAGAGATGCTGATGTAGAGATTTGTTTCTGAAATGTTTTGCCATTATGGGAAAACAGACTTTCTTTAGTTACTACACCATGTGCTGTAAAACCATGCATGTTTAAAAACAGAAACAAAATAGATGAGGGAAAGCTTCTTAATTAGATAAGTCACATTGTTCAGAATGCAGTGTATACATACAACGTCTAACAGAAGGAGAGAAAAAGACGGCTTCAGACTGTGTTCTGTTTATCTCGTGGAGGCCTACCTTCCACAGCCTCGGTGGTTCCCTCATGGTCAGTTACTGTTGTCCTGAGTAGTTTAGATTCTCACGGATATCCTCTCAGATAATATGGCATGATGCCTGAAGACTCAGAACTCACGCTGGATTCGAATCCAGTCCTGCAGTCTCTTGGCCTCTTTTACAATGTTGAGCAACTCCCTGCTCTGTGAACATCTTCACAGAGGCAGTGCGACCTAGCTTTTTTATGGTGTATTGCCCTGACACACGGTGAAACCTCAATAAACATTTTGGAATTAGTTAAAATGGAATGAATCATGACTTCAGAGTGCGTCTGCAGTGGCAGAATCACTACTTACTCTTATGGCATAGGCGCTGGCTGCACTGGCTGGAGAAACGGCATGATTAACTACTGAAAACCTCATGTTCATATTCCTAAACTCTTTCCTTTGCCTGAAGTTTCATCAATTGCACTGTCTAGGGAACATCCCCTTTGACATTTACACTGGCCCTTCATCTGCCCCGTGAACTAGGGTGGGTTGACTTCTTTGCTGTGTCTTCCTCCTGAAAAGCACCACGAGAAGCCTGCCCAGTCCCTAATCTTTACACTGCTGAAGCAATGTCTTTTACCTCCTGACAAGTCTTCCAGATAAAGATGTCCCCATTCTCTCGTCTCCTCCTTTTCCTATATACAAATATTTTATTTTATTTCCTCATAGATACTATATTTAATACTTCCTGTGGGTATACACTTTTAATTGTCTATGCCTGTCTACATGTTCAAAAGTCAAGAAGAAAACGTACATATAATATATATCAAAAAACTTTCTCCAAATACATTTTTACTTTAGATTTGCGTCCATAGAGAATAATGAGCCTTCTGTTAAGGCTCAGGGATATGTGGTTCAAACTGTTTCAAAGAAGATGAAATGGACTTGGTGATGGTATCAGAACAAGTTAGCAGCGGCATCACAGTGCCACCTATGCCATCTGATTACACAGGCTTCAAATGCAGCCTGGTGGCTTCCTCGTCACTTTTGCTGTACAGCTTCTTAACCTTGTAGAGCTAGAGTGGTTTAAGAACTGCGCAGTGAATCCATGTTTAAAGATAGTTTAAGGAACTTGGCAAAGCAAAATCACTGTTAACTTTCTTAGCCAAAGCTGTCAGGTCTATCTAGAAGGTGTACATGTCCAGATACAGTTTTTATTTTTTCTATACAGACAAGATTAAAATTATTCTTTTCCTAACCGAAGAGTCATTTTTGAGATGAGTGTGTCTGGATAGCAAAGTAAGATTCAGTGTTTAATGCCAAGTTGTGGACATGTGCTTGAAGCTTGAAAACTTACTTTTGATTCCTTGTTAATGTGGTAAAAAGCAGCGGGCCTAGAGTACGTGGAGACACCTCCACTACTGTGCTCCCTCGTTTGTAATGTCGAAACTGCATCTGTATTTACTTACGTGATGAGCATTTCTCTATGATTGTGTCATTAATATGAATGTGTTATTCACATAGGAAAAGAGCAAGCTATCTAAAGGAATTTGAAAATAGTTTAATGGGAGGAATTTTATCATGGAACACTCAGAAGAGCCTTAGAAAATTGCCAACAAGTGATCACCAACGAGAATACATTGATGAGAAATGATGACTAAAAGTTACCGATAAATTCCTGAATTTATTTCTGATGTCACTTTGGGTATATTTCCTTACCAGACATGCCAACAAGTTATTTACATCTCTCTATCCTTCTGTCTAAATGGATTTTATTATTAGAATGATGGTTTTCTAAACCATACTCAAGTATCCGAACTGTTTTATTTACCTTCGGTTTTTAAGAAAAGCAAACGATCACTTATTAATGACAGCTGTTACAGTCTTCCAATTTCATCTTCCATAATCTTCCCACAGCTGTCAGTCCAGTGGGAGTATGAGATAGATGACTCATGAAAGACTGATCCCCCTCCTAAGTTACTCACTTTCTAAAATTTGATCCACCGTGATTCTCTCTAAAAACTTTTATCTACTTCCCTAAGAAGTAGCTTTTATGAATGATGAGCATTGCACTAGTTTATGGGGATTAAGGATAAGTATTTAAAAGGCAGTGAAATACAGTATCACCTTAGCAAAATAATTTTAGTTGGTTTTCCCATACGATTGATGACCTATTCCTCTATGAGTTCTTCGCTAAGTTTTCAGCACTGGGCTATTTGTGTCTGTCACTCTCTGTCTCTCTGTCTCTCTCCTTCTGTCTCTCTGTCTGTCTCTGTCTGTCTCTGTCTCTGTCTCTGTCTCTGTCTCTGTCTGTCTCTGTGTCTCTGTGTCTCTGTGCCTCTGTGCCTCTGCCTCTGTGCCTCTGTCTCTGTCTCTCTCTCTCTCTCTCTCTCTCTCTCTCTCTCTCTCTCTCTCTCTCTCTCTCTCTCTCTTGTCCCTATAGACTTCACAGTGAGGAGTTGGGAAGAGGGCTCTGACAAGCTATCAGAAATGAGCTTCACTCCTTTTTTTTTTTTTTTTTTGTCTTTTTTTTTTATTTGATATAATTTATTTACATTTCAAATGATTTCCCCTTTTCTAGCCCCCCCCCTCCCCGAAAGTCCCGTAAGCCCCCTTCTCTTCCCCTGTCCTCCCTCCCACCCCTTCCCAGTTCCCCGTTCTGGTTTTGCCAAATACTGTTTCACTGAGTCTTTCCAGAACCAGGGACCACTCCTGCTTTCTTCTTGTATCTCATTTGATGTGTGGATTATGTTTTGGGTATTCCAGTTTTCTAGGTTAATAACCACTTATTAGTGAGTGCATACCATGATTCACCTTTTGAGTCTGGGTTACCTCACTTAGTATGATGTTCTCTAGCTCCATCCATTTGCCTAAGAATTTCATGAATTCATTGTTTCTAATGGCTGAATAGTACTCCATTGTGTAGATATACCACATTTTTTGTATCCACTCTTCTGTTGAGGGATACCTGGGTTCTTTCCAGCATCTGGCAATTATAAATAGGGCTGCTATGAACATAGTAGAGCATGTATCCTTATTACATGGTGGGGAATCCTCTGGGTATATGCCCAGGAGTGGTATAGCAGGATCTTCTGGAAGTGAGGTGCCCAGTTTTCGGAGGAACCGCCAGACTGCTTTCCAGAGTGGTTGTACCAATTTGCAACCCCACCAGCAGTGGAGGAGTGTTCCTCTTTCTCCGCACCCTCTCCAACACCTGCTGTCTCCTGAATTTTTAATCTTAGCCATTCTGACTGGTGTAAGATGAAATCTTAGGGTTGTTTTGATTTGCATTTCCCTAATGACTAATGAAGTGGAGCATTTTTTAAGATGCTTCTCCGCCATCCGAAGTTCTTCAGGTGAGAATTCTTTGTTTAACTCTGTACCCCATTTTTTAATAGGGTTGTTCGGTTTTCTGGAGTCTAACTTCTTGAGTTCTTTATATATATTGGATATTAGCCCTCTATCTGATGTAGGATTGGTGAAGATCTTTTCCCAATTTGTTGGTTGCCGATCTGTCCTCTTGATGGTGTCCTTTGCCTTACAGAAACTCTGTAACCTTATGAGGTCCCATTTGTCAATTCTTGCTCTTAGAGCATACGCTATTGGTGTTCTGTTCAGAAACTTTCTCCCTGTACCGATGTCCTCAAGGGTCTTCCCCAGTTTCTTTTCTATTAGCTTCAGAGTGTCTGGCTTTATGTGGAGGTCCTTGATCCATTTGGATTTGAGCTTAGTACAAGGAGACAAGGATGGATCAATTCGCATTCTTCTGCATGCTGACCTCCAGTTGAACCAGCACCATTTGTTGAAAAGGCTATCTTTTTTCCATTGGATGTTTTCAGCCTCTTTGTCGAGGATCAAGTGGCCATAGGTGTGTGGGTTCATTTCTGGATCTTCAATCCTGTTCCATTGATCCTCCTGCCTGTCACTGTACCAATACCATGCAGTTTTTAACACTATTGCTCTGTAGTATTGCTTAAGGTCAGGGATACTGATTCCCCCAGATTTTCTTTTGTTGCTGAGAATAGTTTTAGCTTCTTATAGAAATGCTTGAATATATTATTGGTATGGTGAAGAGGCTGTGCTTTCTCTCATTATATGTTAAACTATTGTAATGCTTGGTCTTTGAATATGGTTAGACCATGGCTTCTTTTGACTTTCAAGGGGTTTCCATTGTATCTTATCCCGTTAAATTTGTCAAACATTCTGTGTTTCTTTGCACATATTTTGCAAACCTGTATATCATTATGATTCTTTGTGGGATTTGTATGATAGTAAGGTTAGGATTCCTACCTCAAGTTCTGCCTCTCTCTGATTCAGTAGCTTACTTTCCATCCATTCATTTAACTGACACATACTGTTGAGTTTTTCTGGAAAAACATCATATTGTTGAGAAGTCGGAGTGCAATTTTCAACACAGAAAGAAAGGGAGTTTGCATTTTTAATATTTTAGTGAATCAGCTTCTAGCCTTTTATGTTGATCCATGACATAGCCTCACCATGTCTCTTTGATCTTAAAATGGTAGTATAATTAAACACTAAGAATGTACTGAGACATGTGGATAAACAGATGTCCCTCTGTTGTACTGAAATTTAGTTCTGAATTCAGAAAAAAAAAACGTGAATACAGCTCAAATTAATAAAACAAGTTCCTTTGCTTGGTAATAAAAATACTTATTTCAAGTGTTTGGTTGCTTCAATAAGAAGGTGAAATATATTTTAGTCATGGTTTTATTTCCTTTGGGTGCCTCATTGATGATGTTATGAATGCAAATTAAAAGTATATTAGATAAATTTAGGATGGAATTTGCCTATTATTAAGATTTTAGTGAAGAATCAGCTTCTGGAATTATTAAAAAGTAAACTAAAATAAAAATAGGTACATGTGTATTTTTAAAGTAGTTTAAATATATTTAAAAATGTACTCACTTTTATTTATTTATTTATTTATTTATTTATTTATTTATTTATTTATTTTATTCCTTTTAACAGAGGTATTTTTCTTTAAGATAGAACCAGGTTTATTTTAAAATCAAATAAACTCTCTAAATGTACTCTGTAGCCAAATGTGTTTATTTTTCCTTCTATTTTCCTAGAATTAACAATTTTTCAAGGAATTTCCAAATAATATGATCGTTAAAAGTATTTATAAAAACTTTAGAATGTGTTCTTTAGAATATGTGATTGAGAAAGTGAATAAGCATAAGTCAAAGAGTTCTCCAATTTTCACTGAATAAATAAAACATGACATTTTGGAACCGATTTTGGACCAAATATCATAATCCTTTATGTGAGCCTTGGGAAGAAGTTGGCATTTTTACTTTCACTATATATAGATAAGTATCTTTGAGTGAAGTAAGATTTCCTTCATAAAAGATGCTTGACTTATTTGTACAATAAATTTGTACAATAAAAAAATATCAAGAAAATTTAGGAAGGTTTGTTTGTTTCTTGATTTGTTATGATTTAATTTTTCTTGCTATTTATAGGGTGGCATGAATTTAAAATGTTCAATATTTTGGTAACCATTTTCTTTCTTATGATAATTTGCTAATGATACTAAAACATCGATTGAAGTGTCTACAATAGGTTGGGAAATTTAGAAACTAACATTTAATTGAAATTCAAATTTTGAAAGGAAAAAAATCCAGGCTTTCTTTGTCATGTTAAAATGGATAGATTAAGACTCTCTTAAGTGTTTATCTTATAAACTTGGGATAAACAGTGAGCTTTACATATGTGATTTGCTTGTTTGTTTTTTAAAACCATAAAAAAAGCAAGATTTGTTTGTTACTAGATTAAGAGTAAAGAGATGATTTCTGTAAGTCTTTCTTTGTCCAAATTTCATCATGTAATTTTTTAATTCTGAACACTAAGCACTTTATTCCTTCACTAAGCTTTTATGAAAATCAGACAATTACTATAATCTCTTACATCATTTTATCTTTTATCCAAAAGCTTAATTACTTTTCTTTTATATAGGAGTTTTGCCATGATGACTTATCTTTATAAAATAAAATTATATATATATATTAAATATGAAACACGGTTAAAAAGAATTCAAAGAGATTAACTGCGGATATCAAATCTCAAAAACTGTTTTTAAAATAGGTAAAATATTAATCACATGGTTTGTCTAGCGACAGTCAGCACCAATGTTTTTCTAGTCATCACATTTAATGGATTTCTAATATTTAGTTGTTATTTTCTCAGTGTAGCCAGATGATGTTCCTAATAATCAGACTTATAAATTTTAACAGATGTTATAGATCCCATAGAAGAATATATTTTTAACCAACACATCAAGTTTATGAAGAAAACCATATAATCATATTTATACATTTATAAGTAGTTTACATTTATACATATTTTACTTATAAAATTAAACATCTTTTTTGGTATGTTAGTTAATAAATGCTGAGGTTTATGGGAAAAAGGAATCTTAGTTTTCACCTTCAAGAAATGTTGATCAACTCTTAGACGAGTTTTAGAGGAGGCTGTACAATGTGTAATCAGGAGTAAATAAATATTCATTTTTAGTGATTAGAAAAATTCTAATGAAATGTGCCGAGGTTGAATTTATGAGGAACAAAACAGTGTTCCAGTCTAACAAAATTTTGTCTCAGTTCTTCAAGTACCAATTGAAGTTCTTTAAATTATTGCAGAGCTCTTAATCAACTTCATTCAAACCATATTGTTCTTTTGTCTCCCAGTCACAAAACTGAGAGTTTTGTGTAGCAGTAGTGACAGTCTCCTCTCAGAAAGATGTGTGGGTTCAACCTAGTATAGCTGTTCTCAGGGGAGACCATAAAGGGCAGCCACAAAGCTCTAAACTTCACGGTATCTTTGGGCAGTAAGCTCTGTTTGTTTTCTTTTAGTATCAGATACCCTTTTGACTGGCAAAGTTAATTTCAGAAGTCATTCCTTTATTTGATTTTTGTTTTGTTTTGTCTTGTTTTTTAAAACAAAGTTTCTCTGTGTAGCCTGCTTGTCCTGGAAATCACTCTGTAATTCAGGCTGGTCTCGAACTCAGAGATCTTTCTGCCTCTGCCACCCAAGTACTAGAAATAGAGACATGTGCCACCCTCCTCCGAAGTAATTTAAATATATGATTTTTAAGATTAAAATAAAAATAATGAAATGAAGTTTGGTTTCTAAGGCTGTATTTCAGGTCTATGTTCATGACATACATATGTTTTAAATAATATTTGACATATAAATCTCAATTTGCTACTAATAGATGTTTATATATTATTATATAAATGTATCCTTCACTTCCTGGCTGCAAAGTAGAATTTATCTTTCATATTTTTCCCTGGCAAAATTTTAAAATTAAGTTTATTCTCATTTGAACAAATTATAACTGCAACTGTCAGACCTTCAGGAGCGGGTGTTGTTCTTCTCCTGTAGCCGCCCCCCAACTCTAAGGAGCTGTTATCACCTCACCTTATAAATCCAGGTTTTATATTATTCTTTAAAATGAATGACTAATGGGATATTCTATTGTGAATAGGAGAATGTATTTATAGCCATTTAGTAGGAAAGATTAGTGCAGCATCTCATGTAGGATAGCTTGGGATTAATCCATGGATGAATCCGATGTTTTTAGCTCATGTTCCTTTTAGGGATGAGAGTAATGTTCCCTTTGCTGCAAAATTACTTGAGTCTGATTCTAACACTGGCTCATTTATATTTGCTGGAAACATACGTGAGATTTTAATATAAGTAATCTTTAGTAGCTCAGTTCCTGTTTTGAATATTTCTTGAAATTTGTCTTCTCTGATGTATCCTCATCCCCCATCTCAGGGATGATCTCTTTTAATTTGGCTTAGATATGTCTTTCTTCACCCACAATGGAGCAATAAATATTCTGAAGACAATATAAAAAATACAAAGCAAAAACATGGAATTTGAGGGTCAAAGAAAACTGCCTTTGACTGCTTGCACAGAAAAAGGAAACTGTAAGCTCAAATTTTTCTCAGCAATATCTCCTCCCTTGGATGTTGATAATCATACTTAAAAATGAAATGGGAGTCTTTGTCAATACAAGAGCATGGCTAGCCTGTAAGAAACCTTATGCCAGCCTCCTAGCACTGCCTTTCTTGCAGTTATAGCTAAGCCAAAAGGCAAGATGCTCCATTGAAAAAAGTGATTTTATTTCTTATGATAAGCAATAACACGGTATCAAGTAATGAAACTGCACCGTGTGTATTTCTTTCTAGTAGAGTGAAAAATAGGGAAGGATTTTTATGTAACCTTTAGATATAATATTGAATTCTCAAAACAGTTTTGTCATTATTTCATTTTGTCTCTTAACTGCATCTGACTGAAATTTGATCCCACAAAACAAAATCCCTATGTCTCGGGAGAATATTAATTGTGCTGGAATAGGGACCTTGAAAATGTTGGGCTTTCAAGTCTGTGCAGAGCTGTAAACATTATTAAAGATGAGTCGGTTGATTTATGTTGTTCAATAACTTGAAGTGAAATCTCTGTTTCTCGAAGGACTAGATCATAAGCCTAGGATGTTCTTATTAAAAGTCATAGTATAGTTTATGCTCTCTGGAATTCTGCAGGAACACGAACCAACAAGCCACCCTCCATCCTTCTGGGTTCAGCTGCTCTGAACTCAAGTGACTTTGTTACCATACGCAGTGTTTGAAACCCCAATTCAATAAATGAGTTTTGTCTTCTTTGTCACAGGAAAAATAACTATAGGATATATACAATTTTTATTAGGAGAGTAAAGAAGCATTTGAAAGTTTAATTATAAAAATTTTGTTAATGGTTTTAAATGTACTATCTAAAAAAAAAAAGAGTAAAGTTCTAAGCACCCATTCTAAACACTTCCAGCTAAACGTCATATTCCAACAATACTGCATAGCTAAGTCAGTTTACTGCTGTACTGAAAACACTGCATAATTGGTATTTACTATTCACAGTTATAGATCCTAATACCTATCAAGGCCATTGACCTCCATCTTGTATTCTGATCCTTCCTCTGTCCATTCCCTGTACAGTTTACTCTGCCAGAGAAGAAAATGTGAAGAGTATGCATGTTGGCAGTGAAGGGGATCCTGGATTTATTTCAAGATTATACTAATTGAGCTCAAACTGTGAACCATTTAATGATCTGCCCATGTTCCATTAATTAGCTATACTGGTCCCTAGTGGCTGTACTCTCTAAATATCCAATTAGAAAAGCCAAAGTTCCCAGTTGTTGTTGTTGTTTTGTGTGTGTGTGTGTGTGTGTGTGTGTGTGTGTGTTTTCTGAATCCTTTTTGTACACTGGGTATTGTAAATTTCTCCTCCTTCAGGTGCCTTTTCTTGTTCTAATAGTAAACTTCTGCACAATTAGTTCAGCTATACATTTTGTGTTAGAGTTTGCTTTGGTGATGAGCGAACCAAGGCTTGAAATTGTAATTAGAAAGGCATTTGAACCTGAATGACATCTGTCATAGCTACAGTTTTATTGCTGTGAACAGACACCATGACTGAGGCAGCTATTACAAAGACAAAATTTAATTGGTGTTGTCTTATAGGTTTAGGGGTTCAGTCCATTATCATCAAGGCAGGAGCATAACAGTGTCCAGACAGACATGGTTCTGGCAGAGCTGAGAGTTCTACATCTTCATCTGAAGCATCTTAGTGGTCATATGCACTGTATTTTCAGTGTCCAATGATGGTAATATAAAATAGCTGCTACCCTACTCTCTTTTTGTCACTTTCTAGTGTGAGATTTGGAGAAAAGGAAAACCAGGAGCAAAGGGGAGATGAGGGGAAAGAAGATGGTGAGAGATAGCGAGGAGGAGAGGGACATTCCAAGTTAGTTTATAAGATAGATAAAAGAAATTTTGAAGTGAAAGAATAGTGGAGATTTTCAATATTCCCCATTATGTTGGACCAGTTTCTCAGAGAGTAAATCCATCATTGTATACTTTGAGTTATTACTTGTAAAGTACAATAATAAGACAAAACAGAACAAATTCAGAAGAAACTTTTCTAACCTGTATAACTAAAGATTTCATATGGCATACAGAAAAACTGGGCCAATTTAGGTATTTACGTTACCAATTTATTCTACTGTATTCAAAGCAAAGCCATGTTACACAAATGGAAGGTTTGTCATGTGGTTCACATGTTTCTCCTTTTTCACCATTGGTTAAATGTAGTTATCATTTTCAGAGTTAATCATCTACATACAGACATGGATCTTGAATTCTTCAAATATTGGATCTGAACTACATTTTGTTGTTCACAGAAATGCTCCTCTCAGTTGAAGGAGGAAGAAACTGCTAGGGTGTTGAGTAAATTTGCACAGGGGTCTGAATCCTGTAAGTAGTATAATAATTCAGGGCTGTGGTTCTAGGGCTGCTATTCTGCTGAGCTAGAAGAAATATCAGCTGAACTACTTTAGTGAGGTCTATGAAAAGAATATGATTTTGTTGGAAAATTCTACCAAATGTTCGAAAGGGAATTGGAAGCAATTCAATGCAGTAGTTCCCAAAACTAGAAGATGGGAAGAACATTCCAAGGCACATGTGTAAAAATCAAAGTCCCAGACCAGAAAATCATAAGTAAACTCTAATCAATTCAAATGGCATGAGAATTTTTAAAAAGCAAAGGGAACTTAATAATATGAAAGAATTATTCTCAATGTAAATTTATTCTTAGAAAGTCAAGAGTTGTTGTACTCCTGAGCACTTAGCTTCTAACATTTAGAATTATATCCTGTAACTATTTACAATGTTTTTCAACAGCCTCAAACTGGAAATGATGCCAATGCCCCTCATATGGAAATTTTTACCTGATATGTGTTAGTTTAACAAACTCTCATATGTGTTCATACCTTGAAACACTCAGAAACAACCCCTTAATCGGTGACAAACACAGCAGTCCCCATGAATCAATGGTAAGTTATGAAAAGTGAACAAAAGTCAGTCACCAAACGTTGCAGAATGACTGTTTCCATCTGTAAATCATACACCAAAAGACAAAGTATAGAAAAGGGAGGCACGTTAGTGTCTGCAAGGCTTTCAAAGGGAGAGAGCAGTAGGAAGTGCATGTGTCTATGAAAGTTAAAAAGAGTCCTTGAAATCCTGAAAATGTCCTAGATTACTATCAGTGACTTGATTTGATATTGTCCAGTAGTTGTGCAAATTATTACCATTGTTTGAAACTGGATAAACGGTCTAGGGGATATATTTATTTTATTACTTCCAACCCATTTGAATCTACAATTAACACAGAACTTAAACACCTGTAAAGTTACAAAAAAGCTTAAAGTGAGAATATTGCAAATGTGATGTATTTTTTCAAACATTCATTCATTTATTCATTGTCTCATTTTATAGATATAGTATTTTGATTTTTAAAATTTAAAAATAAGAACTACAAAATATTGATTTCTTTTTGGTTTAAACATGTAGGGAATATTTCAATGAGGACATACTTTCATTAAAAACAATATCTTTTTTGCATGTTCAGGAACATTTATACCATTGGAGTCTCTCAAAATGTAAGATCATCCTCCCTCTTTCGTAATAGTCCTTTGAGAATTTTATGCCATCTATTTTGGCCCTATTCACTCTTCCATCCCTAACTCCTCCAAGATCTTCTCTTCATCTATACTGTTGTGATTTGATTAGGTATGGCCCCATAGACTCGTGTATACGTGGCCTGTGGGGCATGGAATACTAGGTGTGACTTTAATATAGTAGGTGTGGCCTTGTTGGAGGAAGTGTCATTATAGCAACAGGCCTTGAGGCCGCCTATGCTTAAGCTCCACCCAGTGTAGAATCCAGTCCCCTTCTGCCCCCTGTATCAAGATGTAGTACTCTCAGATTCTTATCTAGCACCATGTCTGTCTAGATGCTTCTTACCATGATGATAATAGAAAAGTCCTCTGAAACTTTAAGCAAGCCATAAATATTTTTCATGGTCATGGCATCTCTCTGTAGCAATAAAACCCTTAGACAGAAGTTGGTACCAGGTACTGGGGTATGGCTGTATTGCTGTGATAGGCCTGACCATGCTTTTGTTTGGAGGAATGTAGATTTGGGGACTTCAGAAAGCAGAGAAATACTTTAAGTGGGGCTTAATGGGCTGTACTAGTAGAAGCATAGAAGGCATTAGTGCTTAGGGTGATTTGAATTGTGGGGTACCAGCTCAAGAAACTTCAGAGGAGAAGAATTTTAGTATGTTGCCTAGAGATCATTCTTGTGATATTTTAGTGACAATGTGACTGCCTTTTGCCTTGTCTGCCTGAGGCTAAGGTAAAGAGATTTAGATTAATTGCATTGTCAATAGAAATCTCAAAACTGTCTAGTATATACTCTGTCCCGTTCATTCTTATGAGAAAGAAAAACTACAAAATATCTAGTTCTAGGATTAAAGGGACCCCAAGAAATAATGTAGAACTAAATCCTGTGTTTAAGGAGATAAACTGATTAGAGATATTAAATGGAATTAAAGGAACATCAACCTAACTAAGCTTTCATTTTGTGAAAGGGAATTTAAGAGTAGCTTAAGTCCAGGTGTGGTGGTATCCACCTTTAATCCCAGCACTCAGTAGACAGAGGCCTGCGAATCTTTAAGTTTAAGGCCAACTTTGTCTACAGAGAGTGTTCCATGACAGCCAAGCTAGGCAGTAAAGGAATTACCTGGTGAAGATATATTTGAACAAGGATGCCGTGTTCCAACCCCAGCAAGCAGCAGAACTCAGCAGCTTCAGTCGTGTAGTTCTGGGTTTAGTATCAAAGATAGAAGAAAGGGGTTCTGGAATGTCGCTCTAGAACTCCGGAAAGTCAATGAGGCCAGGCATATGGCAGAGGTGTCCCTGCATGGAGATCCAAAAAGGACACTGTGTAAAGCTGTGAAGGTGAAGTCTGGATTGCCTTGGGGACCTCAAGATCTGCCAGAGTCATGGGATACCTGCTGAGGAGAGCAGCCACTAGGGAGTGGAAACAGCCCAAGAGAGAGAAGTGTTTCAGTCAAAAGAGCTGAAAGGAAGTTGAGGATCTGAAGAACATTTAACATCAGATATAGAGAGACAGAGTTTGGAGTTTGCCAGGCTGGTTTTCCATCTTGCTTTGGCCCAGTATTTCCTCACTGTCCTCCCTTCCACATCTGGCATCATGATATGTTGAAAGTTTGTGATCTGCTTTTTATTTTGATTTTATATGGTTTACAGTTAAGAGATTGCACAAATCTCAGAAAAGACTTTGAATATTGAACTTTTAAACACTGTTGAGACTGCTAAGCTGTGAGAACTTTTGAAACTTGACTAAATGCATTTTGCATTATGTTATAGCTAGAAGCATATGGGGGCCAGGAAGTGGACTATGGTGAATTGAATAGGTATGACCCCCATTGCCTCCTGTATTCTAATGCTTCTCCCATGAGGAATGGTATTAGTAGGAGGTGTGGCTCTGTTGGAGTAGGTATGGACTTGTTGGAGGAAGTGTGATGCTGTGGGGTCAGTCTTTATGGTCTCCTATGTTCATGCTCTACCCAATGTGGAATAAAGTTCTGTTCAGCTGCCTATAGATCAAGGTGTAGGCTTCTGTGCACCTTCTCCAGCAACAGGTCTGGATGCCATGGTTTCCACCATAATGATAATAGATTAGACCTTTGAAAGTCTAAGCCAGTCCACATTAAATGTTTTCATTTATAAGTGTTTCCTTCCTCATGGTATCTCTTCACAGCAAAAAACAAAAACAAAACAAAAACAAAAAAAGCACAAAACAAAACACAACACAACAACAACGACAGCAACAAAAACAACAAAATCCTAAGGTATATACCCATCCAACATTCTGGCCTCTTTGGAGGGGACTTTTCCTTTAGTTTACCATTTTTTGGATGTATGTTCTTCAACTGTAGTGTGGTTGATCTACCAGGGTTTATACCCTTATAGAAAACTGAGTCTCCCCCTTTCAGCATCTTTCAGTTCCTAAAATCTCCCTCATTTAGAGATAGAACTTCATGCCTATTTCATGCCCATTGCATGCTGGAACTTTTGCTTAGGTTGAGGTTGCACAATTCTTATGCATGATGTGACAACTTCTATAAATTTGCATATATAAACTGCCTTGATGTGTGCAGAAGACACGCTTTTCTTATAGCCATCCCCTACCTCTGACCCTTACATCTTTCTACATCTCTTTCACAATGCTCCCTGTACTATGTGTTTTGGAGACCAGCTGTGGCTCTTTTTTCTTCCTTTCCTCCCGCTCAAGATGCCCTGACATCATTGTGCACTGGGCAGGAAGGATAGAGTGGGTCCAGAATGCCTCAGCTTCTTCAGTGTCCTGTTCCAGCTGGGAGTGAATGCCAGAGGCAAGAGGGTGGGGGGGCAGGGGGAGGGGAGAATGCCTTTTCTGAGGATCTTCAGAGAAAAAGCTCTTGGCTTGTGCATATAGCTTTATTTGGGGTGGGTTAATACACATACCCTATATTGTGCATGAACCAGGTGTTATATTGTTTTAGGGAAATATGGCTGGAATATCCAGGGTGGGGAATGGTCATTGGATGAAGCTAAAGTACTGAGGAGCCTCATTAGCCTGGGGTTGTGGGTTCTGGGATTCTCAGGTGCTTATTGAACAGGTTTCTTATTGAGGCATGGGGGAGGTTGGTCCTGGGATTTCACCAAGGCTACAAGACACTCTGAAGGCTATCCTGACAGTGGTAGACTTTGACCTTAATCAGCAGGGCTCAATAGCTCCCTGAGCTTTGGGAGGAAGAGGTATGATATAGATGTCTCGTTTTATGGCTGAGAATTCTGCAGGAAGGCTAATGATTAACTCAGAGACCCAAACGTAGACAACTAGAGACTGTGAGATGCTCTACTTCAGTACCAGGTTTCCCACCAGAGAATCTAGAACATTAGCCTAAAATTCTGATTCTGCCAGAAGATTTGTGATACATGTTTTGTTTGTCATAGACTAAGTGTTAAATGAGGAAAAGCCAGTGTTTGATGCTTTTCCACTTCCCTTCTATGCTTGCCCTCACTTTTAAAAACATCTTTAAATTTTAATATGTAATTTTACCTTAATTTGTATCTCACAACAAATAATTGACTATGTCATTTTCAAGATCTCTTGATCAACTTTTCATATATATATATATATATATATATATATATATATATTCACATACATATATATTTAAATTTGTTATTTTATTTACTTACATGTTATCTCCCTTCCTGGTCTCCCTTCTTCAAACCCCCCTTCCCCTTCCCCTTTGCCTCTAAGATGGTGTTCCCTCACCCACCCACTCCTTCCTCACACCTTTTATTGCCAGTGTTTATTCAACCTAACAAGTCTTTACTTTCAAGTTAGTGTGAGTTCTGTGCCATTTTTAGTCAGGGACCCCAGTTAAAGGTGTTCTGAGCTCAAGGAGTATCAAGATTAATGGAGAATAACTCTAGACAAAAAGGCTTTTGGGACCAAAATGATATTTTTATTCAGATGATGAAGAGGGTATCTTCTTCAGGGTAGATTTGTGGGAGTTCTCATTAAGCAAATTAAGGCCACCATCACTCTGGATTTCGTATATCTAACTCAGCACGTTGATACTGCACCATTTCCTAAGTTGAGATTTTTAACATCCAAGTTTTGTCATGCCTCCAGATCTGGGCAACACCCAAAAGTTATTAAATTTGTGTATGCAACAGGAAAATTTGAAATGAATCAGTGAGTGAGAAAATAAATTTGAGAATAAACCTTTCAGATTTTTGGTCAGGTGATAATTTCAGAGTGTTTGAGAGAAATAACAGAAGGAAAATTCTGTAAATAGGTGGTTTAAAGTTTGTTTTCTTTATTGAATCACATTCATTTAAATCTGATAAAATGGTAAACTATCATGGTAACAATTTGAAAGGTCTTGGAAATATAACTGACTAGCTTACTCGTATAAATGAAAGAATACTCCTGTCACAATTGAAACAATCTGGACTTTTTTTTTTCAAACTGCAAAACTGTTTGAACATTTATCTGAAGAAAGTGTAGTTGTTTATATCAGTACTGATGAAAACGTCAAGAGTAAATGACAAGTCAGGGGAACTTCTTAAGAAGCTGTGTTAACTCATACAGATTGGAAGCTGATTGATTGGTGAATGTTGCATCAAAATCTATTCAGATCTGACTTCTAAGACTGCACTGTTCTCATTCAGCAGTTCTCAGAATCAGAGATTCATTTCTCATAAGCTTAGTATGATGTTCTCTAGCTCCATCCATTTGTCTAAAAATTTCATGAATTGATTGTTTCTAATGGCTGAATAGTACTTCATTGTGTAAATATACCACATTTTTGTATCCATTCCTCCGTTGAAGGACACCTGGGTTCTTTCCAGCTTCTGGCTACTACAAATAGGGCTGCTATCAACATAGTGGAGCATGTATCCTTATTGCATGCTGAAGAATCCTCTGGGTATATGCCCAGGAGTGGTATAGCAGGGTCCTCAGGAAGTGACATGTCCAGCTTTCTGAGGAACCGCCAGACTGATTTCCAAAGTGGTTACACCATCTTGCAATCCCACCAGCAGTGGAGGAGTGTTCATCTTTCTCCACATCCTCGCCAACACCTGCTGTCTCCTGAGTTTTTGACCTTAGCCATTCTGACTGGTGTGAAGTGAAATCTCAGGGTTGTTTTGATGTGCATTTCCCAAATGATTAATGATGTTGAACATTTCTTAAGGTGTTTCTCAGCCCTCTGAAGTTCTTCATGTGAAAGTTCTTTGTTTAGCTCTGTACCCCACTTTTTTAATGGGGTTATTTGGTTCTTTGGGTTATATATTAGAAGGTATATATTAGATATTAGCCCTCTGTCAGATTTAGGGTTGGTGAAGATCCTTTCCCAATCTGTTGGTTGACGTTTTGTCCTTTGACAGTGTCCTTTGCCTTACAGAAACTATGTAGTTTTATGAGGTCCCATTTGTCAATTCTTGATCTTAGAGCGTAAGCTATTGGTGTTCTATTCAGGAACTTTTCCCCTGTGTCCATGTCCTCAAGGGTCTTCCCCAGTTTCTTTTCTATTAGTTTCAGTGTGTCAGGTTTTATGTGGAGGTCCTTGATCCATCTGGAGTTGAGCTTGGTACAAGAAATAAGAATGGATTGATTCGCATTCTTCTGCATGCTGACCTCCAATTGAACCAGCACCATTTGTTGAAAAGACTATCTTTTTTCCACTGGATGCTTTCAGCTCCTTTGTCGAAGATCAGTTGACCATAGGTGTGTGGGTTCATTTCTGGGTCTTCAATCCTATTCCATTGATCCGCTTGCCTAACATTGTACCAATACCATGCAGTTTTTATCACTATTGCTCTGTAGTAAAGTTTGAAGTCTGGGATACTGAATCCCCCAGAAGTCCTTTTACTGTTGAGAATAGTTTTAGCTATCCTGGGTTTTTTGTTATTCCAGATGAATTTGAGAATTGCTCTTTCTAGCTCTATGAAGAACTGGGTTGGGATTTTTATGGGGATAACATTGAATCTATAGATTGCCTTTGGCAAGATGGCCATTTTTTTATTTATTGATATATTTATTTACATTTCAAATGATTTCCCCTTTTCTGGACCCCCACTCCCTGAAAGGCCCATCAGTCCCCTTCCCTCCCCCTGTTTTTCCACCTAACCCTTCTCACTTCCCTGTTCTGATTTTGCTCTATACTGCTTCACTGAGTCTTTTCAGAACAAGGGGCCACTCCTCTGTTCTTCTTGTACCTCATTTGATGTGTGGAATATGTTTTGGGTATTCCAGTTTTCTAGGTTAATATCCACTTATTAGTGAGTGCATACCATGATTCATCTTTTGAGTCTGAGTTACCTCACTTAGTATGATATTCTCCAGCTCCATCCATTTGCCTAAGAATTTCATGAATTCATTGTTTCTAATGGCTGAATAGTACTCCATTGTATATATATATACCACATTTTTTGCATCCACTCTTCTGTTGAGGGATACCTGGGTTCTTTCCAACTTCTGGAAATTATAAATAGGGCTGCTATGAACATAGTGGAACATGTATCCTTATTAAATGCTGGGGAATCTTTTGGGTATATGCCCAGGAGTGGTATAGCAGGATCTTCTGGAAGTGAGGTGCCCAGTTTTCGGAGGAACCGCCAGACTGATTTCCAGAGTGGTTGTACCAATTTGCAACCCCACCAGCAGTGGAGGAGTGTTCCTCTTTCTCCACATCCTCGCCAACACCTGCTGTCTCCTGAATTTTTAATCTTAGCCATTCTGATTGGTGTAAGGTGAAATCTCAGGGTTGTTTTGATTTGCATTTCCCTAATAACTAATGAAGTTGAGCATTTTTTAAGGTGTTTCTCTGCCATCCGAAGTTCTTCAGGTGAGAATTCTTTGTTTAACTCTGTACCTCATTTTTAATAGGGTTGTTTGTTTTTCTGGAGTCTAACTTCTTGAGTTTTTATATATATTGGATATTAGCCCTCTGTCTGATGTAGGATTGGTGAAGATCCTTTCCCAATTTGTTGGTTGCCAATTTGTCCTCTTGATGGTGTCCTTTGCCTTACAGAAACTTTGTAATTTTATGAGGTCCCATTTGTCAATTCTTGATCTTAGAGCATATGCTATTG